>NC_056734.1:410286074-410381074 GCF_019279795.1 Protopterus annectens | reverse complement strand
TCTTGAGAACAGACACTTATCCCACGAGGGATGTCCAAAAATTGTGAACACCATTAACACCATTCTTTTGGCTATATGAAAATGAGGGAGGGTTATACATGCATGGGATACCTAGTTTACAGGCCTGAGACTGCTTAGAGTGAGACTGCCTACTAGATGTGGGTAGGGGGCACTATGTGCAGATATGGCTGGCCCAAGCTAGCAGCCCGAGTATGGGTGGTTTTTGTAGATGTTCAGCAAGAGGGGGTGTGCTGTGGAGGGGATAATGGGTATTTAATTATGTATCCAGGTGTGTAGGGGTTGGATGGCTCAGTTCAGGCCAAACCATTATGTGGTGTTTCTGTACATGTGTATCATACATTTTAATGTTCATATGTTTGTGGGATTGTGTTTTGCAATATGACCTGACAGGGTGTATTGGGGATGTGAATGTATGTTTTTAGTTTCCTTTTGGATTCTCCCACTGCACCCTCATACACCTCCAGTTCACCTGTTGTACATCCCTTGGTGGACTATTACATTACCCATCACCCCCCCAAAATCCACATACACATCATCCATCCCTTCTCTGGTTGTTAGCCCATGGCACAGACAGTGGTACAAATTGCCTACTCTACATATCTCTGGTACCATTATGATTTTGAGGCCAACCCTAGCATATTTGGTCTTCCACATGCTGTACTTCACACACATAGGTACACGCAAATACTTATCTTTCATGACATGGTAGGTTGAGCCAGGTTATACCCATTCATTTTTGGGCCGTCCAGAAAAGGACAACTTGGACCGCAAATGGGCAGATATTAAGCGAATGCTCTGACCATTGGGCTAGGCTTAGCAAAGGGCAGTGGCACGCAAACACGCTGTGTTTTGCTTCCACTTGGTATAAAAATCAATACTACAATGAAATACGGACACGGGGTTTTAAATCTAATTGTTCGAGGGATGGGGGCTCAACATTCAGCTACATACTTGTGTGTTTACTCCTGTGATTTTAGTTTGGTGTTTGCGGAACTCTCTTGTATGCTTTGCATACATTTCAGTATCCACGGACACTGACAGGAGTGATTACTATTAGAGGCTGTACTAGTTAGCATTTTAGGTTGCACGACTGTAGCCAACATGTTCATGCCTCCTTGCAGTGCTTAAACACGCCCCCTGCACTCGCGCATGTTTCCTGTGCACGTGGATGGTGTGGCAGCGTGCCTTCATTAATATGCATATGGTGCTGCTCCACCATCTCTACGCTGCATGCTCGGCGCAAGGCTAACACCGTCCTTGCACCAAGCTTCATGAATCCCGGGGATTATCTTGATTCCGTTTGTACCACAGTTACACTTTTGGCATTTAATGTTAATTTGATTTGCCTTAAAGAGAAGAGAGAGATAAGTATGACAACACACCCCTGGAAAACAATCTGGTAGTTAGTGATCTGGGTACCTATGTCAACAAAGATCTCTCTTTGATCTGCAAGTATCCACTTTTGTAAGCAAGTCCATTTATATTGCACCGCTTATATCTAAATGTATTGTGTCCATGGCCAAGGATGTAATTTTATCACTATACTCAAAACTCATTAGGCCAATCATTAAGTATAATTTAACTTTCAGTAATTAGTCATAACTGGAACAACCACTATGTTTTTTTCACCAAAAAAATCAGGCGCCATAATCGTAAAAACTGCATACCATCTCAAAGCTTTGTCCCCATTCTCAGTATCATGCAAACTAATGAGGGGTGTCCTGTGCCTCATGCATAGAGCTTCAACAGTCCATCAAACCAATTACACATTTGCAAGTCTAGTGGTATTGTATGTATCTGCTCTGTAGATTTCAGTCTCCTTTGCAAAATAAATCGAACATGTTATAAGGACGGGTATGTATCAGAGAATACCACTTTTATAAAACCATGATCCATCCACATAAAGCAAAGTACTTCTCTTCCTCTGTTTAAATGTAATTTGGATGTGTGGATGGCTAACCACTGATTCAACTCTGGTTTAACACCCTGTCCCTCATAGATAGGGGAGCAGCTAAATATCCTAACACATTCTTGTTTGGCCCTTCTCAGTGTTATTTGAAAGCAAAACATAAGATTTAAAAACTACCATGTGAATATAAGTCTAGGCGTCTTTAAGATCTACACAGATCAATAGCCTATAGCCAAATAGTAAGTATCTATGAACCTATGAATCTATAATAAAAATTAATGATGTCCCTAAATAGAGCTAAAATAGCTGTTTAAAAGTGTTGATAAAGCAAGGGTAGTTTTAAAAATTGAAGATAACACCTTAGAGGTATTATGGGAAACCTTCACATTTATTCAAAGAAAGTGTGGTAGATGCAAGAAATAGCCTTGCTGAAGGATTTATGGGTGGTAAAAAGTAAAGAAGCTTGAGCAGACAAGAGAAAGGCATAAGTCAGATCTTGCTGTAGCTGAAAAAAAATGTACTACATTGTCTATCAGGTATACATAATTTTTTTTCAACAGGTTGAGAAATGGGTAAGCTAAATAGGTCAGTCTGTTTTAAATTGCATTGAACTGCAATATCCAAAGGCCAGATACTGTTCAGGTGAGTATGTATTCTGTGGCCATAACTTAACGATGTAAACAAAGCTCTTAAGGGGTCTATATCATATCACTGAACTTCCTACTTAGCGAATGTTTATTAATCGAACACTAATAAGAGAAAACACTAAATGATGAATGTTTGTTTAAGCAAAAAGTTTTGCTGGGAAAACAACTGGTCAGCCATCATTGTAGTGTGATCTTGGACTTGGTATATTTAGTTAGGGGGTGCAGGCGGGGGGCAGCCCCCACATTGAGTGTGTATGGGGGGGCATAGTCCCCCACTATGATGGATTTTGTTTGGTGATGTTTTTCTGTGGCTATCTTGGTTGCCCAACTGTTTTTTAACTGAGTGAAATGTTTTGCTTAAATGAATGTTCACTATTTAGTGTTTTCACTTATCAGTGTTCGACTCATAAGCGTTCACTAAATGGGACATTCGATGATGTGATATAGACCCCCCCTTAAGATGCTTAATATGACTTTAATAAAAATAGCACATTTCAAATAACAGAATCAATTATCAGTTCTGTTACTTTGGCATGAGAGAAAATATTTCAGCCTCAGACATGATATATACTGACTATTATAAACCAGTATTATCAGAATTATCAGAATTTACACTTTAAAAAGATGTGTTTAGGAGTTCTAGAAAGATTTAGAGAAGCCAGTGGATATCTACATGTTGCATCGAACATTTTTAAAGAAATGATGCATCCTGCTATAGCAAAATAATGTGCTGCACTAAAGTTTTGTAGAGGTTGCAGGGGATAGTCCTAACAGCAGTGAAACAATATTAAAATTATTGAGTTGTGTCTGATAGGAGAGAAAGAGTTGTGGAGAATGTAATTGGGGCAACAACACACCTATATGAAAAAGAAAGGATCATTTAGGAAACAGAGAAAGAACATGTAGTTATATGATGCATGTTACAGAAGGTATATTCCACATTGCTTTACAGTGTACCCCAGTATGGTACTTTTACAGTGTACCCCAGTATAGTACCTAAACTTCTCCTGTTTTACACTGAGTGTTGATCTCGCAACTTCAACCAGATAAAGTAAAGTGGTAGAAGTTTCAACTCAATGAAAGTGTTTTTTTTTTCTGGTGGTAAGCAACCTTGTACCCAACCCCCCCACTCCTATACTTAAATATGTTTTTCCAACAATGCACAACTACGGAGAAAATTGACACACACACACACACACACACACACACACACACACACACACACACACACACACACACACACACACACACACACATACACACACACACACATGCACGCTCTCACACACACACACACACACACACACACACACACACACACACACACACACACACACACACGCACACACACACCAACACATACACAAAATAACCATTACTAGCAAGTTAATAAAAACTACACCATCAGTGATTCCATCCATCCACCCACAACCCCTTTTCCCACTTATGCACATGGGGTCAGGGTGTCAACTCAACAGCAATGATCATTTAGAGCCAAGGTTTACACCACTGGGTGGCTAGCCCTGCCTCGGTAATTCTTCCACACCAAACACTCGCACACACACTCACACCTATGGCCAATTTAGAGTGTCTAATCCACTTACTGCATGTCTTTGGAATAAGTGATTTTCTGTGGAAAACACTGTGGATTGAAACACTAGAGAGTTAAACCCCATGAGTTGGAAATGTATCCACTCCATACTTAATGGAGAGTAGAGTAACATGCTACCTAAACTTAATACTCAACACTTCAGGCAGAAGTAATTAACTCATTTCATCCAAGTGATGCCTCCTGGTGCATCTGAAGTTAACTCCTACTGACACCTCTAGGCGTCTAATATTGCTTGTTCATATTTGCATAAATAATTCCAAAACCATGCTATGGACAAGATTTTAAAAGATTTCATATTAAAGCTTACACAATAGCAAACTCAACTGCATTAATATTTGACCTCTGTCTAGTGCAGGTAAATAGATATTCCCCCGGATTCACAAAAGCTTGCATTAGTGTTAGATGAAATTTTGCCAATAAGGCGGCCGCGCGATCCACGTATGTGCAAGTCTGACGTGCGCGAGCGCTGTAGCACTAGTGCTGCACGTCCCCAGCCCCCATATGCAAATCACCCCATTTGCAGGTGAAAACAATGCAAATGAGGTAAATTTGCCATCCAGGAAGCAGGAATCAGGGCGTGCAGGACTAGCATAATATGCAGAAATGTACTCGGTTAGTAACCGAGTACGGTACTGCAAACTGCAAAACAGAGCTATGACAGCTCCAAATAAAGGCTGCATAGCACTGAGGAAGCATGCTAATGGCCAAGTAGAAGGCCATTGGCATTGCAAACAATGCTAAATGTACAAAATACAACTTTTATTATATGTCTGCCGATCACGTCCGTTGTAGCAAAAAGCAGCGGCGCGCAAATAGGATCGGGGGAAAATAATAAAATAAACCTAAAATAAGCATTCTAACTAAAAGCAGTAGTCTGCCATGCAAGTCAATGGCAGGCAGAAGACAACCTGGCCAGTGAGTAATGGTTGCTAAGGGGGGAGGCTCAGTGTGGGACATGTAACTATGCATTAGCAGGCAATCCTATGCAAATGAGGTGAAGGATAGTGAATCCCAGTTTTCCTCAGGGTGTGAGGCAGGTCCCAAGAGTGTAAGAGTATAAATAGCTGGGTGCAAGACTAGGATATACTTGACATCATGGGGGGTGTGTCAGGCATACTGTAGTGGACTGGAGCCCTGCGGCTCAGGATTGCTCCTAGCTTAGCACAGCTAAGCTAGGGGTGTGTCTAAACCGCGTCTATATCATGTTATCGCAAGTTGATTTAATCAAATCACTAATACTCGGCACCAAAATGTTGATCTAATAAAAAAAAAAAAAACGAAACCTAAATTCATTGAAACACAAAATATCGAAAATTTATAGTTGGCCACTTAGTAATCATTGCTTCCGTGAATGTGAACAGTACATTGTACTGCAAAGAAACTTGTGAATGTAGATATATAACGTGACTTGTGTAATAAAGTTGAAATGTTTGTGTCTTTCGGCTTTTCCCAGTTAGAGGTCACCACAGCGGAACTCCAGTCTGCTAATGATTGGTAGTTGATTTTAATGTGTCAAGTTACCAGCCCTGATGCACAACCTTCAACGAAGGTACGCCCATTCACGCATGTCTCCACGCAGAAGATGCTCTAGCTGAGAATCGAACCGGACAGTGTCTTACTGTGAGGCGACAATGAAATAATCAAATATAAATAACATATTGTGAATGTACAAGGATTTCCTGTACACAAGTGCTTGCAAAACATCATGACACAGAAATAGTACTTAAAACGTGTATTGTGCAAAACTAATGGTACGTTGATGTAGTAAGTAAACTATCTTACACCTTCAAAAGCATAGCTACAGCTGTCAGGAACTCTTCACAACTGTATTCAGACCTTTTACTTATCATAGATTGCATTCTATACTGTTTCTCCAGCGTCTTACGCTTCTTAGGTGACACAGCAATCTTATTTTGTTGACTTTATTCTGGTCACGTACTAAAACCTTGAGTACAGCCTTTATATCACACATACGTTTACCTAACAGACAATGAATTCATCTGTGCCAACCCTCTACGTAGTTTTGTGTCCTTGGCAACAACAAAGCATTCAATGCAGAAACGTTCCAAAACTCAATAGGAAATATTGGTGGGAATCATGAAACTGACGTAGCTCTAATTTGTACCTTTCTTGGTCACCCTAACACATAGACTTCACCAAAATACGTTAGCAATTATTTCCCTTCAATTGGAAAAGTTTTACTTAAATTTTGAAATGCACTGACTATGTCACTTACCACTAGAAAAGCTAACGCAACTAACCTTTTAACTGACAACTGAAAGGAACAGGATTGTCCATAAAGAGAAGCTAGTCCTAAATTCTGCACTTTATGCCATATAGCCTGGGCAAAGTGAAATAAACACCCTTTGTGAGTAACATCAGTAAGGTTATGTTTTACGCTTTTAATACATGCCATTTCAAAATCTGTTAGGATAAACTGAACAGATAACTGCATATCACAAGAACTCACCAATGTAAATAAACACTCCCACAGATAGTTATAAGCTTTATATGATTTTTTAGTCATTAGACACTAAACCAGAGGTAAACACTTCCTAGTCTCACCACATGATACAAAACCATGTATTGTGTATAACTGCCTACATAATCGAGCTTTGGTAAGAAATATCCCATCCATGTACAAAATGGTACTGTTACATAGATCCATCAGATTTTCTTAACTAATACATGTGTGTTACTGTGAATGTCTACCATATGATGTATGAATTTGCCTTCCTTTAAACAATATGTACTGGTATCCACTGCACTTAAACTTGTTTGAACTAGTGAATATGTCAACATCTTCTTACGTTTAACCCTATTAACCTGTTGGAGCATAGACCAATGCAAAGGTAAATGTACAGTACTAATCCTGAATGCTTTTGACTGTGACTAACCCATAGCTGTCATAAACCTGCTACAACATAGCTTGTATGGGGAAGCCAGTCCCAGTGGACCCACCTGTCCCACCTCAGCTGGCCATGTCACCAGGCATCAACACATCTGGGGCCCAGCCTGGGACCTCCTCCTCCGTGGGCCCTGCACCACTTTCAGGTGAAACCACTGCAGGGGATGGGGCTTGCCCCTCCTTGGAGCGGGTGTGGAGGGGAAGCTGTCACCCGTCAATATGTCCGGGCTGTGGTGCGTAGGGAGATTGATCTGGAGTTTCGAAATAGGCTATGCCAGCTTGAGGGCCAAGTGGTGCAATTAGAGGGTGAGCCTGCCCCTCCTACACAGCCCCCAGCACAGCCACCTTTGGGGCTGTGAAGGTGCATTAGTGACTACCCATAGGTGGGGACCTCAGTCCCACTGTTTCCAGATGGGGGCTCATGGGCTTGTGACTTCCAAACACCCCCCCCATCCAAGGTGTTTACCCTCCACATGTGTCATATACCGCCCCTGTATGAGTATTGTTTGTCTTATCTGTTAACCTACGTATGGCCCTACAACCCGGTATGGCAAAATGGTACTATACAGTGGGGCAGGATATAACATCAGATAGAAGGGGATCTAGAACAATGACATCTACCACAGTCTGTACACAGGCTAATGTACTTATTAACAATACACACACTGCCAACATTTACCATCACTACACAGACTTCAGTACTGTACAAACATCCACAGAATGTCCAGGTTATGTCATGAAATATAACCCCTACTGTACATGCAATGTGTAGCAATTTGATATATCACTGGCTTGTTATCAGATATGATGACACTATTTATGGTGTACAGCACATATGCACCACGTCATGCATGACATATGTACAAAAGATGACAGAGGAGTGGCTGACAGCACATACACAGGGCCAGTATAGACATGTTGCTGTGATAACCACATATATTTACCATTGCAATGGGGTTTGTTGCAACATATGTCCTATGAGGGATATGAAGTGAGTAACTGTCACGGCCTTCACCATCTACACACTGCAATCCTCACACTACCTTCTGCATTCCACAGATAGATGCACCGTGGCTAACACATGAAACCAAATGTAGACGTACTGGCAATAATACCATCAACAACTAAAGAGGTGTGCTCCTACATAGCTGTGTGGTTTGTTTCAACTGATGACACGCTATGCATCGTTCTACTTCAGTTGGATCGGGTGCATGATGGTGAGGAACCGACTTTAACAACTCCTCCCCATCTACTACAGTAACACTTATAACTCTGCCTTTACATTTTGACACTAACTTTAACCTACAACGCTAATAGTTCTTACTCTTTACAGTTCTTTCTAGATTATACACATATCCATCTACATGTAACATTCGTTTGTGCTTTTGTGATGTAAGCGTATCTTATTTGTTACCTATTACGCCTGGAGCAGATTGCAAAGTTTCAGCCATGGCTAGAATGCCTATACAGTGTAATGTATGGAACTAATCGTTTAGTTTTGTAATTTATGTTGATTTATGTTTTACTTCTGGTAACATGTTTTATTTCCCTTTCCATTAGCACACTAGGTAGTAATATTTATTATTTTATAATTTCCACTTGAACATACATTATATCTATATATACTTAATGTATTACTCCTTTGATATTAAAATGGAGTAATACCGGATGTAATGTAGAATATGCCAGCACTTTAAACGGGCCAACTATAACTTTTCGATGACAATTTTTTCAATTAAATAAGCTTTCGTTTTTTTTATTAGATCGCCATTTTGGTGCAGAGTATTAGTGATTCGATTAAATAAACTTGCGATAACATTATATAGATGCTCTAAACCTGCCTAGCACCCTTTACAAAGTGTAAGTGGGTGTGCGTGCCGCACACTGGGTTGTACAGGAAGAAAAAAGAAGTTAGACCAGGAAATAGCTCTGTGCACATTTGAACAGGGAGGTAATGGGAAAGGAAAACAGCAGTAGGAAGGTAATCAAGGAGAACTAGCTGAGCTGACAGGTGAAATGTATCAGAATCAGCTAATTACATAGGCAGCAGACCAGCCCAGCCCAGCCCAGCCCAGCCCAGAACACTACTAAAAACTATGCAAACACATTTCCCTCTGTTTTTTCAACACTCTACACCACCGGTGTATACAAGCGGGGAAATTTTAAAAAAACAAACCTACAAAATGAGAAGGGCTGCAGCAGGCAACATAGAGCAACATGTGCAAGAGGCTGGTGAGGATGTCAATGCTGCAGAACAACCTACAGTGAGGAGACAGAGAAGAGTATACAGACCCAGGGTAACCTACAAGGGGCTACATGAGCTGGAGATAGTGGAGCGCTATAGGGTGGACAGAGACATCCTGCAGCAAATCGTTAAGCTGTGCCGGCAACACCTGACACACCAAACTGGCCGAGAGGAACCCATCCAGTGGATATCAAGGTATGTGTAGGCCTAGGTATACTAGCCACAGGTCCCTCCCAAAGCACAACTGGGAATATCATGGGCATCTCACAGGCATCAGCATCCAGAGTATTCCACCAGTTCCTGGATGCCATGTCAGCACATGCCAGTGAGCATGTATATTTCCTCAACACGTGAGGTGTTGACTAGCAATATGCATCTCTTCCACCAAATAGCAGAATACCCTGGGGTAGTGGATGGTATAGACTGCATGCACTTATGCATCAAAGCACCACCCGGTGAGCAGGGTAGGGCTTACATCAACCGCAGGGGCATCCACTCCATCAACTGCCAGGTCGTATGTGATGCCCAGGGCATTATAATGAATGTGTGTGCTGGCTGCCCTGGAAGCTATGACAGTTCACACATATGGCATCTGACGCAGCTGTACCACAGATTTGCCAATGTGGTCATCCCCTACGGTCATCTAGTGGGGGATGCTGAGTACACACTGGAGCCGTGGCTGATGACACCGATCAGAAATGCACACACACCTGAACAACAATACCATAATGAGGCTCACGCACAGGCCAGACATATAATAGAGCATGTGTTTGGGATGCTCAAGTCACGGTTCTGGTGTCTGGACACATGCAGTGGAAATTTGCAGTATTCACCAGCTACATGTACCCAGATTGTTATGGTATGTGCTATGCTACACAATAAGATCCTGCTGAAACAGCTGCAGCAGGAACAGCATGAGGCAGGGCCTCACAGCCCCCCACCAATGCCAAGGCCTGTACAGGCACAGAGTGACTCAGAGGAACAACCTGAGCCTGCCCCAGTAGGCAGAAGTGGGCAAGCCCAGTATGCCCTGGCCTTGGCAAAGAGGCAACACATAGCATATGCACTGACACAGTAGGGGCCCAGGGAATGACACCTCTCTCTGACTCGCACAAACAGTAAAAGGGATGCCAAACATGACACTACCTGTGCTCAACCATGTATAGGGAGTGTACTATGTGCATCCAACATAGGCAGCCCTCCAGCACCATCCTCAAGTCCGGCACACCTTCAAGGTAAGTCAATCAACCTACCAAATGCCAAATGGAGTAGAATATGTTGTTACCTGCAGCTATGGTATGTATGTGAGCATGCAAGGGAATTGGGTGACAGAATGTTAAGTTAGCAGGCAGTAGACACCCATAGTGGCACCATGACATCTGTAACACATACTGGAGTCACCATAGTAGACAGTACTACACAGGGTGACAAAACCCACTGCAGGAAATGGGCTGAGAGACATGTGTGTCCATAAGAGCCACACATGCCAGTCAGGAAGGTTCACATACCCAGCAACAGTCTCAGTCAGCAGGACAGGTGTAGACAAACACAAACAAATGCTGTACTATGGCCTCTGAATGAGCCCTATGGGTAACCCTCCCCCAGGCCTACACAGACAGACTTCGGCAGGCCAGGCAGTTGGATGTAAGTTGCGTAGGCTGGGAAGTCAGGAACTAATATGTAGGTAATTAAAGCTAAGATTGGTAGTACACTGGTATGCCTCTAGCCAGCATGATAGGTAAGACTACAGACTGAAATTGAGTACCTGACATACCAGTACAGTCCTAGCAAATGTGTACAAGTGTCAGGTGTGCCGCCCCATCCAACGTACACTTATAGTAACAGTCAGGTGTGCCCCCCCACTCCTATGTAGAACAGTGGAAACAGTCAGGTGTCCCCTCCCCCCGCTATGCAGAAATGTATCAACAGTCAATGCCAAATGACCGATGGATACCCTGCAGACACAGCATGCTACCTGTCAGTGTACAACACAAAGGTCAGCACCACAGTACAAACTACCTGGACTTGATCCACACATGCAATACAGATGGCCATACTAGGCATGCTCACACACTTAGAGGAATGAAGGCAATATCAGTCAACAACATACTGAAAGGTCATACTGGGCATGCTCACACACTTAAACACATGAAGGCCATATCTGCAAACACCAGTGGACCAGACATATCTGGCAGTCGCAGTTCTTAGTGCAGACACATATCAGTATGCACCACTCCTGTCTTGCGCACACAGTGGATAGGAATACAGACATATATGTAAGGACAACACACTATAATAAGCCAAAGGTAGATGGACATAGATGTGTGGAAGAGGTGACTGTGACAAGGAGCCATCCAGGCCTGTCCCACCCAGCACATAGCCAAACGGCCCCAAACACATGAGGTGCAGATATCCCTCACTGCAGATACAAGCCACCAGTATCTGTCAGCATGACAGACAATGTGGTGCACGTGCCAGCTGTGCAACATGACTGTACACGGAAGTAGTCATCTAGTAGCTGTATACATGTACCTGTGACATATGACCCAATGTGTGCCTGCATGTGGCATGTCAATCCCTACATGAATGGGTCATGGCCCATGCACACACTGCCCTCCCCATAGCAGTATTATGACAAGCCTGCTGAGGTCATCCAATGGGAAATACACCTTTGAGAGAGCTGTAGTTCAGTAATCTCCATGGCGCATCCCATAACTGTATACTGCTGTAGTGATAAACTAGTTAGGTAGTAGTTCTAACCCCAGACTTGGCAATTGTGTGAGTGTGTGTTTGTGTGCACATGTCTGTTTGACTGTGTAGAGAGAAATGCTTTTTAGGCTACTCACACTCCGTACAATTCATATACTCAACTTTGGCAAGGCTGCTGATGTCACCCACCTAGAAATACACCTCTGGGAAAGTTATCGCCCAGTGATCCCTGTAGTGCATCCTGTAACTGTGTATTGCTGTAGTATGATAAAGTAGTTAAGTAGGTGTTCTAACCCCAGACTTGTCAACTTTGTGTGTGTGTGTTTGACTGAGTTGAGAGCAATGCTTTTAAAGCTACTCACACTCCGTACAAATCATATACTCAACTTTGGCAAGGCTGCTGATGTCACTCACCTAGAAATACACCTCTGGGAAGATTATAGCCCAGTAATCTCCATAATGCTTCCTGTAACTGCGTGCTGCTAAAGTAGTTAGGTAAGTGTTCTAACCCCAGACTTGCCAACTGTGCTTGTGTGTGTCTGACTGAGTAAAGTGCAATGCTTTTTAGGCTACTCACATTCCGTACAACACATATACTCAACTTTGGCAAGGCTGCTGATGTCACTCACCTAGAAATATACCTCTGGGAAAGTTATAGCACAGTGATCTCCCTAGAGTGTCCTGTAACTGCGTACTGCTGTACTGTGATGAAGTAGATAGGTAGGTGTTCTAACCCCAGACTTGACAACTGTGTGTGTCTGACTGAGTAAAGAGCAATAGTTTTTAGGCTACTCATACTCCGTACAAATCATATGCTCAACTTTGGCAAGGCTGCTGATGTCACCCACCTAGAAATACACCTTTGGGAAGGTTGTAGCTCAGTAATCTCTGTAGCGTGTCCTGTAACTGCGTACAGCTGTAGTGTGATTTAGAAGGGTGGTAAGCTTCCATCTCCATCCATGGCAATTCTGGATGCTTTGTGTGTGTATGGAGCAATAGGCTACTCACTCCCAGGACATTACAAATACCCTACTTTGTCAATCCTGCTGATGTCAGTCATTGTGAAATACACCTTTGGGGATGAGTTTCGCTAGTAATTCCTGTGGTGCGTCCTATAACAGCTCCATGCTGTAGTATGATATAGACCTCAGTCAGGAGTTCTATACCCACACATGGATGTTTTGTGTGTGCCTCACTGTCTGTGTAGGGAGCAATGCATTTTAAGCTAGTCACTCGCAGTACAGTTGACATGCCCTAGTTTGGTAATCCTGCTGATGTCATTCATTGTGAAATACACCTTTGGGGAAATGTGCTTCAGTAATGTCCATGGTGTGTACTATAACTGCATAGTTCTGTAGTGTAATAAACTACTTAGGCAGGGGTTCTACTCCCAGACATAACAGGTGTGTGTGTGTGTGTGTGTGTGTGTGGGTGTGTGTGTGTGTGTGTGTTTGTGTGTGTGTAACTCATATCCTGTATAGAGGTTGCTGTGAGTGTGTGACACCTGTGGGCAATGCGGTTGGGGTTTTGCTTATTTCTTTTATGGTGGCCCTACTATATATCACAATGTCAACCATACATGGATAACAGATGTAAATTAGCTGAGAGGCTGGAGTGCAAAGCCATACCCATACATGTGACATCAAGGCCAGCCAATCACAGTTAGCAACCCCACTGTGCCTTCACATGTGACTCACAATGGACATTCCATGCCTGACAACATGCCCTGTATGGACAGATGACATGGAAAGTGATGAACAGCATTGGCCACACACAATAGTCACCCAGGTGACTGGATGGGGGATGTAATACCCACCTGTGTGGGCAAATGCAGAAACTACAGGCCTGAGCCACAATGCAGACCATTGTTATCTGGCCTGATGCCAAGGTATAACCATTGTCTACCCTTGTACAGCCTGCTGGCACAGTTCACCACCACACACCCATGCAGACAAGCACCCATGCATGTCAGAACTGGCACCCTGTGTGTTTGTGTGTGTGTTGTATGGTACGTATATCCACATCCACACTCACTACAACCCCCCCAGGGCATACTGAAACATGCTGTCTGATGTCTGACAGCTCCTCATACCCCTTGCCCATACAACCTCCATATGACCCATGTGTTGCATGTGATACCTGCACATTGATGTGTTGTGGCAATCTCACTAGTGATGAGTTGTACTCCTGGCCTGCCAAGTGTGTCAATGTGTGTGCGTCCCTGTGTGAGTGTGCCTGTGTGGATGCTGGCACCTGTTCATGCAGACAGGCATGTGTACGTCACCTACCGTATACCTACCGTATCCCTGTTGCTGATGTCACTCACCATCACATATATGTTTTGAGTGCTCCACAGCAGGTAAATCATGTGGCGCATCGAATAACTGCATTGAACTGTGACAGCACTACATAGCTATTGGGGGTTTGATACCCTGTGCTGGTAGGTGTGTGACACATACATGCTTCAGTTTTACTCTCCCACCTCTCCCTGACATGTATTTGCCTCTGTTTGCCTCCCCCACACCCTCTCTGGTGGATGTGGAGGCCCACACCTGCTTTGCTTAGGCAGCAGCATGTGTATTTTAAGTGATGCTCATGATCAGCTGATGGCCTCTGCATGAATTGCAGCCCTGCCCTAGCTGACTGAATTTGGAACAGCTGTGGTAACATTCCCATAGCCAAATGCATGGAAACACACTCCAATACCTAGGAACATCATGGTGGTGTTGGCCCTTTTCAGTCACTGTGAGCAGGAACTAGATCTGTTGTTTGGCAAACAATATCTCAGATGGATTGGGGATTTACCTCTAACAACATACACTGTGGAAAGAGGGCAACGAACAGGAGGGGGATGTACCTGACTTGACTACAGACTGTAAGTGCTGCTATACTGCATTTGGAGTAATGTTGGTTTAACAGTGTTCATCTGGATATGCCTGTCGTACATGTCGCAATACCTGCCATGTCAGTGCCATGTATATGAGGAATCCCCAACTGCAGGGTCATCTGCAGTCTGGGCAGTGTTGTGCATTTGGTTTCACGTGTTAGCCACAGTGCATCTATCTGTGGAATGCAAAAGGTAGTGTGAGGATTGCAGTGTGTAGATGGTGAAGGCTGTGACAGTTACTCACTTCATATCCCTCATAGGACATATGTTGCAACAAACCCAATTACAATGGTAAATATATGTGGTTATCACAGCAACATGTCTATACTGGCCCTGTGTATGTGCTGTCAGCCACACCTCTGTCATCATTTGTACATATGTCATGCATGAAGTGGTGCATATGTGCTGTACACCATAAATAGTGTCATCATATCTGATAACAAGCCAGTGATATATCAAATTGCTACACATGGCATGTACAGTAGGGGGTATATTTCATGACATAACCTGTACATTCTGTGGATGTTTGTACAGTACTGAAGTCTGTGTAGTGATGGTAAATGTTGGCAGTGTGTGTATTGTTAGCCTGTGTACAGACTGTGGTAGATGTCATTGTTCTAGATCCCCTTCTATCTGATGTTACATGCTGCCCCACTGTATAGTACTGTTTTGCCATACAGGGTTGTAGGGTCATGCATAGGTTAACAGATAAGACAAACAAGACTCATACAGGGGCAGTATATGACACATGTGGAGGGTAAACACCTTGGATGGGGAGGGGTGTTTGGAAGTCACAAGCCCATGACCCCCCATCTGGAAACAGTAGGACTGAGGTCCCCACCTATGGGCAGTCACTAATACACCTTTACAGCCCCAAAGATGGCTGTGTTGGGGGCTGTGTAGGAGGGGCAGGCTCACCCTCTAATTGCGCCACTTGGCCCTCAAGCTGGTATAACCTGTTTCGAAACTCCAGATCAAGCTCCCTATGCACCACAGCCCGGACATATTGACGGGTGACAGCTTCCCCTCCAAGCCCCATCCCCTGCAGTGGTTCCACCTGAAAGTGGCGCAGGGCCCACGGAGGATGAGGTCCCAGGCTAGGCCCCAGATGTGTTGATGCCCGGTGACATGGCCAGCTGAGGAGGGACAGGTGGGTCTGCTGGGACCGGCCTCCCCATACAAGCTATGCTGTAGCAGGTTTATGACAGCTATGGATTAGTAACAGTCAAAAGCATTCAGGATTAGTTATAGCAGCATGCATAGGTATTCCCAATAACCCAACACACCAGATTTAACACAGTTTCAGAGTAAGCAGAACACATGGATATATGGAACAACAGTGGCCATTACAAGAGCATGCAGGTTTCATTGATGGCAACAGGCCACCAATATGGGTGTATTTTAACATGGCACATGCATAGAAACAGATGTGAATATTTATAAACAATTAGGACATATGTCCCAACAAATGTTTGGGGTGTACACATACCAGTTGAGGAGTGTCATTGGGTTATTATGCACATATGGTAGGGGTGAGAGAGAGAGTTCACTTAACAACTAATATATCCTTCTAGTTTCACAACATTCTTAGTCACTGCAGTGATTTTTCCCTTGCATGTATTATTACACTACCCAATGGCCTTATATTGTACACTGGTATGTTTATAGATTATTATATACGTGACCTGTGTCTTACATACAGGCGTGATAGGATGCTGGTGTTAATGCAACATATGTTGAGAATTGCTGTCATACACTTTGGGTGAGGTGCTAGAATGACAGGTATGTTTTCATATACATTCTCTGACTATGTACACATTTGACTATCAGTTATATGTCATTGACGGCTGCCTACATTTCTTGGATCATCACACTGAGTTTTCAAGGGACCCGCTACCAGGCTAATGATATGGGCCATTTATCTGGACATGCTGGACAGATTGGAACAGTTGTGGGGTATGAATATGCATACAACCTTCAATTTGAACATTCTAGCAGATTCTGTACAGTTGTTGGCTGTAATTATGCATACAGCTTTCTATCTGAACATTGTTACAAAATCTGTACAGTTGTGGAGTATGGTTATGCATTCAACTTAGTAGCACTCCCAGGATTCAAACCCCTGCTGTGTGTGACAAAAATTATAGCTAACATTACAGTACACTATGCTATCAGGGAAATGATGTAAAGCTTTCTACTGTTTTCTGTCTAGGTCTCCCTCATTTGTCCAATATGAATGACCTCTTGGCACTTCCAACATTGTCATGCAGGACTTCATACACATTTTATCTGCATACCTCAGTGTGGGTGACACTGCTTAAACTACAGCAGTACTATTTATAGTATGCAACTGTTCGCCAACATATGACAGAAGAGTAACCAGAAGCACTCCAGGGGTTATACCTTTATTCACAGACTATTACACATTTATTTCTACTGGTACAACACTTTCTGAGGCTCTTATGTTTATTTGTTATGACAGTACATGCAGACTAATTACTAACCTGCCTCGCGATGCAGCCTTTACAACCTAGCATCATGGGCTTGCTGGTTCGCAGCCCACTCATCTGTAGCTGTCAGAGGAATACAGTGATATTTAGCCTTACCTATCCATAGTATACACAAGCTAGGCAATTCTTAACTACTTAGTGGAATGAGTACTTAGTACTGGGGCATTAGCCATCTGCCAAGACTCCTGGATCCACTGTTCCAGTACATCCCCCCTCCGCCGCTTCAGGTCAGCATAGTAGTCCCTGACCTGCTCACCAGTCCGGGAGATACCTGTGGCACTGGTGAGGTCACGGGCGAGACTGTCCCAGGCCTCCATTTTATACTGCGAGCCCTGGTACTGGCCCTGCAGTAGTCTTTCCTCATGGTGTTTTACCCGGAGCCATACCATGAGTTTTGACTCCTGGATGCCCCAGCGCTGTGCTCTAAAGCAAGTGCCTTTATCCACACCAGCCATTCTGCCTGCAGTAGGAAGCTACAACCAGTTATGGAACGTATTCCCGCCTGTGTGGTTTAAATACAGCCAATTACCCACACTTTTCCATGATTGGCTGGGTTTGAAAAGGCTAAGCTATGGGCACACCTGCTTACCTAAGGTTCGCAGTGCTTAAAGGGGTATACCGCTAGGCAGATTGGACTGGCTCCTCTACACATTACTTACTCTTACTAAGTTGAGCTGTCCTGCAGTTAGCATTGCTTAATAGTTAATTTGCACTATATTTGCTTTTTGGCAGTGATTTATTCTTCATTACAGGTTATATATGTTTCTGGTATCTGTGATTCATGTGTACATACACTGTATAGGGACCTGGGGACTTCTACACTTTATTACAATAACACTTCACATCTATGCTTACTGCAGTACTCCAGTTCACATATTTATGTTATGTAGCAGGTTATACCACTTCACTCTGTACATAGATTCAGTTCACATGTTTGGTTTGATTTTCCTGTGGTGAGGATTAGTTTGCTGATACCTCATTCATCTGTATTGTTATGATGGCTTAGTGGTTGACTATGGTGACTATAGTGTACAGGGTCCTGTGTTCGAGCCTTGCAGTGGCAGTTTATTTTGTTGCTGGGCAGGACATGGGCCGTTGGGTACAGAGTGATTAATGCACTTTAAAGCAGTTGTACGCGGGTTTGCTCAGGTTTGAGCTGGGCTCAGACCTGCTGACCTCTGGTTACGGCATCTTACACTGGGTTGGCCTGCACATTGCTTAACCAGTGTTGGCTTTGGTTACCGCCGCCCACACAGGCATACTCCCGCTTGCTACAGCATACCCTCGTGCTACTTCATGTACATGTCGGTATTATACATGCTTAAGCCAGGTTTACATGTCAGGTATGACTGTTCACAAAGGTCAGTGTAAGGTTAAGTGGAATTCCAGTTTAGCATTTCTGGTTAGGCTACACTCAGGTATTCGGGTTAGGTTTAGTTATGCCATACCTGTATTGCAGAGTAGATGTGAATATTGGAGGTGTAGGTGGGTAGGTGGAGGGGAGGCATTTTAACTGTATAGTAGGCCATTCAACTGATTGGTGGGGGAGCAGTAGTGCAGGTTTGCAGGTTGTTGGGATATATATACGAGGCAGGACAAGAGGTGTCAGTGTCACTAGTTTGTGCAGGGGTCTGGAGTGTTGGGGGTTGGTGGACTTCATCAGGTGGTGATCCAAGTGTGCTTGGATTTTCCCTTAATGTGTTATTTACATGTGTAGTCTGGGACAGCTGCAGTAATACACCTGGGTTGTGGGTTCCAGATTCTGCTAATATAGTTGTGTGGAGGGTGTCACCTACTTGTGACTGTGAACATTACTACGACTGCATCAGGGGTCAACAGGTAAGTGGTGTTATTGTGCAACACAGAGGGGACATGTCGAGGGATGTGCAGGACAGCTGACAGAAAGGTCCACAGCTGTCCATTTCTTCTACAACAACAGCTGTGTATATACCCTGCATTTGGGGGTAGGTCTGGACAATCACATCCCTGGGTGGTGGTGAGGACAGCAACATAGCTCTCAACCGATTGGAGACAAATCTCAACAGAATCAGGGACAAATCCTCATAATCAGGGACACTCAGGGATATTTGTTAAATATTTGTACTATTAACCTGAAACATGTGCAGAATAAGAGAATGTGGATTAATATATGTTTTCTGACATAAAACATCTATAACTCTGAATTACTATCATTATTTATTAAGGTCAATTCACCATGTTTTCTTCAGCAGTCACCAGTTTTAAGAGGGATTAAGAGGGACAGACCTAAAATTGGAGTCTATATCAGGGACGTCCCTGAAGATCAGGGACAGTTGAGAGGTCTGGACAGCAATAATACCTTGTGATGCCAATTAGTTCAGCTTACATGCCTACAATGGGGCGTTGTAACCAAGTGTTCTTTGGTGTCATTTAGTGGGTTTGCAATAACACATCTGGTTATACCGTCCTTTGCCATGTAAACTAGACTTTGCTGCAGTGGGACTTGTACCTGGCGTGGCTGTTTGTTAGGCGTCGGCTCTGCCCAATGCACACTATTGCTTACATCCCTGGGGCAGTCCACATAGAACCGCTCCAGCCAACACCTGCACAGCTAGGCCCATAATTTCATACCCATAGTTCCCAAACCACATATCCTCTTCGGCACTCTTCCTTACTCCGGGTGCATGTCGGGTCTGGCCTCACTAAGTACACACTACCCACTCCCCACTTCTCGGGACCCATCATGTATGTTGTCTCGCCCAATGGATTCTCAGGCTTCCCCAAACTTGTAGTCCGAGAACATGTGTGCCATACCGTTGGAAATCTGTATAATGGCTGGAAACTTGAAAATCATAAAAATTTTGGGATATCTCAGAAGGGACATTCTTGTCTTTGTTTCAAGATTAGACTTGGCGGGTCTCTCCCACTAGTAGTATCATGCCTGTAGTCTGGGAAGCAGTGGTTTGTTTACTTTTATTGTGTGTTTGTATGTTTCACCTGTCTAGCTGGGGGGGGGTGTTGATGCTACGTGTTACACATTTGTTGATTGGAACCCTCACCCCCATTGGCACGGCCTGTGAACATATGTAATTCATAACTGCTGTATCATATCCTAGCTATATATATATATATATATATATATATATATATATATATATATATTTATATATGTATATTTACACACATATATATATATATATATATATATATATATATACATATCTCTCTCTCTCTATATATATATATATATATATATATATATATATCTATCTGTGTGTGTGTATATATATATATATATATATATATATATATATATATATATATATATATCTGTGTATATATATATATATATATATTGATATATATTGATATATATATATATTGCTCTATATATATATATATATATATATATATATATATATATATATATAAATCTAACGACATATGGATGTAAGGGTGTCTGCATATGTATATATCTATATGTGGTTATTTATATATATTTTGTCTATGTGTGAATACATTTGTACTATGGAGAGGGAGAGGTATATCTTCATGTAGTTATGAGTATATGTACACACACATACTTCTACATATTACATCTACATCTGGTTATACCATTCTTTGCCATGTAAAATAGACTGTGCTGCAGTGGGACTCATAGTGGGAGAGGCTGCTCATTGAGCGGTGGCTCTGCCCAATGAACACTATTGCTTATATCCCTGGGACAGTCCGAATAGACCCACTTCAGCAAACACCTGCATGCCTAGACCCATAATTACATACCCATAGTTCGCCCACCCGCACCTCCTCTACAGCACTCATCCTTACTCTGGGTGCAGGTCGGTTCTAAACACACCACTACACACTGCCCACTCCTGACTTCACGGGACCCATCTCGTACATTGTCTCGACCCATGGGTCATCTGGCTTTCCCACCCTTATAGTCTGAGTATGTACACAACCCGCCTTGATAGGTCATTGCATGGGCTTCCTGCTATAACAAGACAATTTTTGGGGTGTCCTGCAAGGGTCGCTCCTGTCTCTGTTCCAAGATTAGACTTCTCGGGTCCACTGTGCCCCCTCCCCAGTAGTATCCTGCCTGTGGTCTGGGGAGCAGTGGATTGTTTACATTGTTTGTGGGTTTGTTTCTATGTTTCCCCTGTCCGGCTGGGGGGTTCATGCTTCGTGTTACACATTTCTTGCTTGGGCCCCCCACCTCCATTGGCATGGCCTGTGAACATATGTCATTCTTAAGTGCTGTGTCTTATCATAGATATATATCTGCTATATATTTATGTATATCTACGCATACACACACACACACACACACACACACACACACACACACACATATATATATATATATATATATATATATATATATATATATATATATATATATATATATATATATATCTAGCGACATGTGGGTGTATGGGTGTCTGCATGTATATGTGGGTATTTATTTATATATCTATCTATGTATGTATACATTTGTACTACAGAAAGAGAGGGGGAGGTGTATCTCTATGTAGTTATGGGTATTTATATGAACACATATACCTCTAAATCTTTAGCTACATATTCGGTAATGTTGCCTGGTATTGCTGGATACTGTGTTTCGTGTTTATACCAGCCAACCTTGTGTGCCACGTATGCTTTGCGATACCTACAACTGACTCCGTTAGTGTACACAGAGTCACACGTGACACCGGCCGTTGGTTACGGTGTGCTTAAGGCACTTTCAAGTGGTTGTAAGTGGGTTTGTGCAGAGGTACGTACTGCTGACTTCTGGTCACAGTGTCTTATACGCAGTTAGCGTCTCCTTTGCTTAATCTGTGTCGGCGGTGCTTCACCCCACCCAAACGCACTTGAACACACTTACTAGAGCTTAAATATGCTTACTACTGCTTATCTGTGCTTATGCCTGCTTATTGCTGACTTATTCAGTATGGTACTGACTCTTCACATGTGCATTTCATGCAGTACTCCAGTTCACATTTAAATGTTATTTAGTAGGTTGAACAGCAATAAAATGTGAATAAATGTTCGTATACAGATTTCACATGGAAAATTGTATGTGCTGCAGTGGGACTCGAGCCGGGAATGCCTCCTTGTTAGGCGGATGCTCTGACCACTAAGCTATTGCTGTGCTGCTTCATTTGCTATATCTTCCTTGTTATCCTCTTCAGCCTTTTATGCTGCTTTAACCATAGCTAAGCGATGGGTACACCCGTGCACCTACAGTTAGCTGTACTCAGAGTTTTAGAAATAAATACAGGGGTTACTTCTTTTTATTTTTATGTCCTGTTGCTGTTGCACACATGGGGGACTGCTGGTGGGGATATGCGGACACCTATGAGCGGTCTTGCTCATTTATTTACAGTTTCTGCTGTTCTACTTTGCAGGGGCATATTTATTCTGAGAGCTCTGCTTTCAGACATGCCCCCTGCACTCGTTCACGATCTGTGTAGGATTAGGAGGTCAGGCAGTGCGCCTTCATTAATATGCTTGGTGTGATGCCATCCTCCTACTAAATTGCCGCTTCCATGCAGCACTAGACTAGTCCTTCACAGAAGATTAGTGAATCTGGGGAATTAACTGTTGTTTTTATTGCATTCATTTATATAGATATACTTTTCATATTTTTGTAAATATCTCAACAACCAAGTAACACAGAACTCTCAGCATCATGTGAAAGCTCTCAGTTAGATGAATAAAATGTTGCTGACAGTATGTGTGTAACTTAAGTGGTTGATGAGATATTGTATGTTGTTTACAAAATATTACAAATGTAATAGTTACTGTGTTTACTGTGACTTATAAAATTCACTTTAAGACTTAGAACCTAAAGAATGCTACCACTGTAAAAATAGTTTGTGCTGCAGTTTGCCATTTATACTTCTTTAATAATCCTTATGGTTCCAGAGATATGAACATCTGTTTGAAATACGAGGACATAATTTGATTCTGTGAAAAGGTTTAAGCTCCGCCTATTGAAAGTTACAGTGCAAACTTCCTGAGCTCCATTGGAGTGAATGAGTTAAAATAGCACTTAGATCATAATAAAGTTAAAAATTAGTTAAACATAACTACATTCGATAGCGCTTGTTTCTTTTCTTGATTTGATTACTCAGCAATGCTGGATCTGAATGAAGGTAGCTGGGACTATTATGCTGTTATATAAAAGAATCCATTGTCTTTTGTAACTGTTTAAAGCACATCAGAACAATGATATCCAAGGCTGTTTAATCCTACTGACAATTTTGAATAAATTTTGACTTGTAAAGAAAGGTACAATATTAACCAAGAAGCAGTAGTAAAAAAAATATTCAATTTGTGCTATGTTTCACTGGGGGTTACAATTACATGCAGAGCTGTAGGCAGATTGAAATTGCAAAACTTACCTTGCTAATCATTTTGATGAATTCCATTTTCATATTTTCATTAGCTTCTTTGTTTATTCTGTGTGCAGCAGTTGAAGCAATAAAATCTGTCAAATATTGACACAGTCAAAAGTAAATACCAATCTAACATTAATATTCTGTTTTAATCCAGCTAGCGTTCACAGGAGAATAGCAATCCGAAATCACAAACTGTTAATATCTTTAATACACAAATCTGATTTAATAATGTATTCTGCTTAAATGCCATGGCTGCAGTAAAATGTGTCCAACATCAATAATTACAAGGCTGTGACATTCTAGGCTCATGTTCATCTGTGTTCTGTTGACGTACCACCAATTTTTAATTAAATAAGCAAGCTATATTAAATATTGAATGTGTGTATTGTTTTAATAAACATTTTTGAAAATAATTAAAAAGACATTACCTATTTTAGAAACAAGCTGTAATATGGGCAGCACAAGTGAGAAGCATTCAAACCATTGTGCATCTATATATCTGTGTACTCACATATATATATATATATATATATATATATATATATCTATGTCAAGTGTTCTAACTATAAAAATTTCAAGCAGTTAGACATCTGCCCCCCCATACACGCACACACACACACACACACACACACACACACACACACACACACACACACACACACACACACACACATGCACAAAAAATAATTAAAAGAAAAACAATTATTTTTGCAAGGGGCAAACTCCTGCACCTCCCATACCACCCTGCTAGTTATAGATACCACATGTGAGATTGTACAGCCATGGGAAAATAACAAATTACCAAAGCCAGTGTTCCACGATTTCATACAAACAAATACCGTCAATGTTCAAAACATCCGTTTTTTTAAGTATTATGCTAGTATTTCAAGAGTGCAAACTTTTTATAGCTTGAGCACTTGACAGGAACCCATATGTACCCACACATGCACAAAAAAAAATCACTCAAAAATCTCTCTCTATATATATATATATATATATATATATATATATATATATATATATATATATATATATATATATATATATATATATATATCCATACACAACCCCCTTTTAACCATTTTTGCATGTGGGGTTGGGGTGCCACTTCAACAGTTACAATAATTTAGAGCCAATGTGCACACCACCAGGTGGATAGCCCTGCCACTGACATAAATATATATATATATATATATATATATATATATATATATATATATATATATATATATTTTATATATATATATATATATATATATATAAAATATATATATTTATTTACAAAAATGGACAAGGAGCACTGATCAATTAGAGTGTTCACTGGCTGTGCATCATAGGTTCCAAGTACGAGTGAAATTTAATGCAAGCTACCAACTAGACCTTATGCATAGTCACAGATTTCTTCTCCCGTATAGCCTTCAAATTCTCACTGGCATCTATTTTTGTTTCTGTCAGCAATAAATCTGCTTTACAATAGAAGAGGTCTATGTAGTCATGTTCCACATATCTTAAACTGGTAAAAAAAAAAACAGATAAAAATAGATATCAGAAATAAAAAAAACACTATTACTACAGAAACTAGACACAAAGGATCTATGTTCACACATCAAATGATAAAATCCCTCAATGGCTATCAATCGAATGCAATACATTGAAGTGCATTTCAGTGAATGTGCATGTCATAAAAGCTATAACACAGGAAATTTCAGCAGTGGGCCAATGTAAGGAACTTTGTCCTTTTCCCCACTGTAATGTAATCTAGGAGTTGGTTTATATTTGGGGGGGGTGTGGGGGGTGCAGCATGGGTTTTAAATACTACAGTTTGACTGATGATCAGAGTGCTGGCCGAGTAATGAAATTCCCTGTGTTACAACTTCTATGACATGCACATTCGTTGAAATGCACTTTGATATATTGCATTCAATGGATAGCCATTTGGGAGTTTTATCATTCAATGTGTGAACATAGAACCAAACACAACACCTTTTGGTCATTATTTTAAACAAATGCCAATACATTTGCTAATGCTTAACATTTAGAGCTCAGATATTCAACATACCTTCTATGGAATGCTCCAGTCTAAATTATGACACTGAATTTGTACATCTGTCATCCAAAATATGATTAGCAAAAATTATTACATGACAGTCAAAATGGGAGTTGTACTAAGACACATTACAGTAAACAGAAGGATCCATAAAATAAGTGAAATAGAAATTTTGTCGGTGAAAAACCCACTATTGTTTATAGAAAAGGAAATAATCTGAAGGATAACTTTGAACAGAGAAAAACTACACATTTAGAAGGTATAATGAAGAAATGTGATTTTATTCTTACTGTAAATTTATCCTAGAAACCAAAGAAATTCTCATAACTAATGTGAAGATTAGTTTGTATGCAAAATATTCCTTTAATATTGAAAGGGTAGTGTACTGTGCTTTGTTCTTCATATTCCTGTTTTTATATTGGGAAAACTGTCAGGAAACTGAAGTACCATATTTACAAACATTTGAGGGGTATTAAACAAAAGAATGATACAAATGCACTAGCGACACTCTATTCTGAACAACCTCAGCATAGTTTTCATTTTATAGTATTAGAATCCTTACTTATGAATGAAAGGGGCAGGGCATGGACATTCCTACTTGAACGCCATGAACTTGTTTGGCAATTACTGTTGAACACAACATGGTGGCCTGGACTAAAGGATCAGATTGCAATTTCTTGTGTTTTAAAGTTAAAAGCACTCGAAAGATGAGCTTATATATATATATATATATATATATATATATATATATATATATATATATATATATATATATTTATATTATATTGATTTAAAAAGAGGTTTTATGTTTTTCAGGTTTTGTATATATTTTCAGGCTTGCTAGTTGTTGCTGAAGCACCTACCAAGAGGAGAAAATGCTGAGAGAAGAAAATGAGCCACTTTTGTGATTTTAAGTATTTTCTTCTGATTTTTTGTTAAGTTTTACTGCTTTGCCGCCTACTTTTTGGCATTTTCCGGCTTGCTAAAGTTTATATCTGTAACAGTAACAGTACTTGGAACACATCTAGAGCCTGTTTACTGCATTTCCTGTGTTGCACTTTAGAATTGTATTGTTCATAAACATCTATTCCTTTGATTTTTATATTGTTACAAATTGAATCTGCCAATATTTCAATAGCCAGAGCAAATAGAATCGGTGACATGGGACATACTTGTTTAGTGCCTTTTGTTATATGTATAGATCCAGAGGTAAAAGGACCTAATTTGACATACGCTAAATTATTTGTATATATATTCTTTAGGAGATGAACAAAGGGTGCAGGAAATTCAAATAGCATTAGGATTTTCAAAAAATTGTCCCAATTTAGGGAATCAAAGGCTTTCTCTATATCTAAGCCAATTATGAGTTTTTCTTTATTTTCTTTATTAACATAATCTATAAGAGAAATTATCCCTTTAATATTGTCATGTGTGTGTTTATGATATATAAATCCAGTTTGAGCATTATTGTTTTGGATAGTGGTATTTTCATTCTGTTAGTTACTTTTGTCAAAAATATCTTATAGTCATTATTTAATAATGATATAGGTCTATATGAGGTACAGCGGCTTGGGAATTTGTTTTCCATTAGGATTGGTGTGATTAAGGAATATCTCCAAGATGGTGGTATTAAAGCTTGTGACTGAATTTCTAATATAGTTTTATGGAAGAGGGATAGTATCTTTGAAGGAAAAAGTTTATATATTTCCATAATTATGCCATCTATACCTGGAGTTTTATTATTTTTACCCTCTTTTATTGAATCTGTAATTTCTTTGTAGGATATGGGTGCTTGTAGATCTTGTTTTATTTTTTTCTGGTATTTTTTTATATTAGAACATTTTTCATCTATATTTAATTGATTGATATGTATATTTTCTTTTTGGAAATGTTCCATATAGTGATTTCTATAGGCATCAAGAATGTTACCTATATCCAAGACATTTTTCCATTTCTTTTCATGGAAGATACTTTTAATGTTATTAGCTTTTGATTGTATTTTGATTCTTGTGGATAAATTATGTAGATATTTAGGAGAAGTGGCCAAGATATTAAGTTTTAGTTTTTCTAAAGCTAAACTAGTTTTATGTGTTAGAATTTCATTGTATTTATTGTGTAATACTTCTACTTTCTTTTTCATCTCCAAATGATTTTGATTTTTTTCAGCTTTTACTGATAAATGTTTGTATCATAGATCTAATAATTCAGAATACCATTCTCTGATTTTTTTATACCAAGTTAGGGTTTTACCATATATGTAAGCTTTTAATGAGTCTCATATCATTATTTTATTTATCTCTGTGGTGTAATTAATATCTAAGAAAAACTGTAATTCAGATAATAACCAGGTTTGAACTCTTTAATTTTAGTTATATATGCTGGAATTTTGGAGTTAAAGATTAATGGTTTGTACCCATTTTGAAGTTTTAGTATCAATGCATTGTGGTCTGAAAAGGGGCAGGGAGTGATTGAGAAATTAATGATTTTAGAGTGTAAGTCATGGGCAGCAAAGAGTTGTCTTCTTTAAATTTGAAAGTATCTACAAGTTGAAATGATTCTACCTACTTGTTTAAAGCTTTTGATACAGCAGATGTAGATAGCAATCTTTTATTTGTAGTTTCAGAAATATCAAATATACAGTTAAAATCTCCTCCTAATATTAAGTTGCCATTATAATTATTGGAAATGAAATCCAAGTGTTTTTTAACAGTTCCTGTTCCAATGCATGGGAACCAGTATAGATTGGCTAGGGTCCATATTCTGTTATTATATTTAACTATTACTAATGCCATAAGACCTTCTTTATCTTTATACTTTTAAATGATTTCTGGGTTAATCACATTTGTTTTCCATAAAATTGTTACCCCTTTTGTCTTTGTCTTATAAGTGGATTGCATCAATATCATATATTCCTTAGGATTCCATTTGTAATTGTCATTTGTTTTGAAATGAGTTTCTTGAAGGAAGACAATTTGTGCTTTGTTCAGTTTTAAATATTTCAGTAGATGTGATCTCTTGCTAAGATTGTTTAAGCCATTAGTATTTAAAGAGAATAAAGTTAAATCCATCTTAGGTTATTTACACTATGTATTTTTTGTTTTATTGTGACTATTAAACATTTTCCTCTGATAACTATAAAGTATATGGTTGAGCTTTTAAAGGAAATTATCAGTTTTATACTTTGGGTGTTTACCAATAAAGTAATATTTTGGTCAGGCATACTAAAAATTTTTTTTGTGAAATAGCAAATTTAAATTAATAAATGTTAACGAAACTAAGATCCACACTAGCCATGTAATGAAAATCATTTCTTAATGATGGATAAAGCTAAGTCTATCAGATTACCACTCATACCTTGACAATCCAGATCATCTGAGCTCCATAAATTGAATTATCATATGGAGAATATTTGTAATAGGAATAGGCAATATTTATATTATTTTGAACAGATATAGTATTGTAGATTAGACAGAATTCTCATACAGTATAAATTTCTACTTATTGTATAAGCAATTAATATTTACATGAAAGATAGATGACAAGCAGTTCAAGCTTAGTAAAGTAGGATGTATCATATATAATTTATGACAAGTTAAAAGAGTAGTGTTATTATTTTCAAGCCCATGTCATTAAACTGTCTATTGTCAATTTAATACTATTTGTTCAGAATATGATTGTTACATTCTGTGACATTTCAAGTTCAGGCTTCTATTGTTTCTCTTGAACAACTTTGTCAGTTTGATGTCATGTATAAAACATTAGTTAGCTTGGTAACCGCTTAAGTATTATATATGGTCAAGATGGGTTACAAAAACTACAATTCAAGTTAAAGCAATTACATGACTTTTTATGCATATTTACCTATATAAGAAAATTATCATGCTTCCCCTTGATGTTCAATGTAGTGTATATCATTTATGACAAGTTAAGACAGTAGTGTTATTATACACAAGCCCATGTTATTAAATCCTGTCTTTAATATCTAAATTCAGCAGACTGCGTCATCTTATATGACGATTATATATTTTATGTCTAGATTTACTAAAATCATACATTACATAACTATTGTGTGCGTAGCCATGGTGGTGCAGCGGTAGTGTTGTTGCCTTACAGCAAGAGGTTCTCCAGTTTGATTCTTGGCTGGAGCGCCTTCTGTGTGGAGTCTGCATGTCCTCCCCATGGTCAAGTGGCATTCAAAAGACATGCATGAATGGGTGTGCCTTCATTGAAGGTTGGGTGTTGGGCTGGCACCTCGGCACTGTAAACATTTACTGCCAATCATTAGTGGACTGGAGTTCTGCTGTGGCGACCCCTAACCAGCAAAAGCTGAAAGAAGAAGAACAACAACAACATAACTATTGTGTGTGCATTTTTTTTTTTTTTTTGGCTGTTGCTTAGTTATTTGAGAGACCACAAGTTGTAATGCTTATTCTTATTATTAGCTCCTTCCAAGCATGTTTATGCAGTCCATAAACTTTAAATTATGAGACCCTTCTAGTTTCTTATTTGTTATAAGTATATTTCCATTCTTACATACACACATATCAGTTCTTCAAGCATGGGCAACAATGCCCATCCAGTTTTACCAGAATATCATTCACTAGTTGATGTTGTGCGTTTCCAGGCTGTTCTTAAATATTCAAACCAATATTTGTCTTGTTCCATTTTACCAGCCTGTTCCATGCAATGGTCACTCTGCCAGTGAACGACTCAACACACCTTCCATTCCTACAGATATTTTCACAAAGGAAATCTGATGACTCTATAGCACTTCCCGGCAACCCAAAACACCCCTAGAATCAGCTATCCCCATATACCCAACACGTCCGAGCAAGCTCACCTCCCAGACCACTGCAAAGGGTACTGTACAAGACCAAGTGCTCTTAGTCTTTCACAATAACTCAAAATAGATTTTAAATATAAAATTGCGCTTATTATTTTTATTTATTTATTTATTTTATCAAGAATCAACTTAATGAGCTAAATGAATTGTTGGGAGACCATCAATATGTGTACATGTGGTTTAAAATAGCCTTTTTATTATATATATATTTTTTAAAACCAAAAACTTAATTGCCGAGAATCATCTTGGAAGCTCCTCAAAGCCATTAAGCATTATTGTCACTCTGTCTCCGTTACCACAGCAACCTGGGAGCGTCTATTTCTGTTAGTGTGTCTGTGTACTGTATACCAGAGAATCGTGATGCACCTGAAGCAAAGCTTCACTTCACTGCAAGTTCAAGCCTAATTTCCCTCCCTTTCAGCAAGGCAGCAGCCAGGAAAAGAAAAGAGAGCAAACAGATTAAAAAAAAAAAAAACTCCCAACAAGCCGCCGCAACAAGAGATGACACATTCTTCCAACCTTCCCATCTCTCACTCAGCAGATGTATAAACAAACTATTCTCTGCCAAAATATCCCAAATAACAGTTTTATCCAACCCCTTTCCCTGGATCCAGGCTAAAATACCAAATGTCTCTTCCTAATACACAAGCATCAGTAAACCTCGATCACAAGCTGCAACCCACAGCTTCCTGGAGACAAAAACGGCAACATACAACAGCTGCCAGACACAGCTGCATCCACACACACCATGTCAGAATTAATCAAATAGCTCCCAAAGCTATGATACCTGCCATAATTGATATTAACTATGTTTAAACAGAATAATAATGACAACTAGCTGCCAGACACGGCTGCATCCACGCACACCATACCAGGACTGTGATAACTGCCATAATTGATATTAACTATATTTAGACAGAATAAAGATGATATTTGTACTAAGAACTTGCTACCTGTATTTAACCAGGATATACATAACATTTCTAAATCATACTTTAACTGAAGAAGGCATTAGCCTCCATGACAGCATTTTTTTTAAAAACACTCTACTGTTACTGCTATTATATATGATGCTAATTTGTTACATTTGAGTCTGAACTATGATGAATGGTACCTTAGTGAATTAGTTAATTAATTACTTAAATTATTATAAGTAAAATCAATGAAAAATGAATAAGATAAGCATTCATTGAGTTCAAGTAGGGGAATAGAAAATTCTATGTTTGTATTACATGTTGCTTTGTTTGGCTTATATATAATGTAAATAGTAACCCATCTTGACCTACCTTAGTTTGTGAAGAATTATTAGACTCTTTGAACATTTTGAATAAATCATTACTGTTTTCAATTGTTTAAGAAACTCTCCTTTTTTAAAAAATAAAAACAGATAAGTGATGTACCATATCAGTTGATATTTTGGGAGATGTAGTTGTAAGAGTTATTTTTTTGGGACAGCTATCTTGGAATCATTTTTTTGTTTCTTCTTTCTAGCCTCAGTCCGAGGATTTGTTTCTTTTATTCTTTTAAGAGTAGGGGCCATCCATTCCATTTCTTCTGGGATAGACACTGGGCCAGATTCACGAAGGCTTGCACGGAGTCTAAGAGTAGTGTAAGACGTCAGACAGGCAATATGTCTACCGAGCAATTCAGCAATAGCTGGCAGGGGCATGCATGAGAGCTCCTAAAACTACTCTTGCACGGACAGTGTTATGTTATGCAAATTACCTCATTTGCTGCTGAAAGCTATGCAAATGAGGTAAATTTGCAATCCAGGAAACACTAACCTGTCCGTGGAAGAGTAGTGTTATTTGCAGAAATGTACTCTGTTGGTAACGGAGTACCGTTCTGCAAATAGCTAAATGGAGCTATGACAGCTCCAAATAAAGGATGCATCCAGATGAGGAAGCATGCCAATGGCCAAATATAAGGCCATTGGCATTTTTATAGGTTGAAAATTAATAAAAATGAATTTTTATTTTTTTCCCCAATCTCCGATGTTTAAGCATAGCGCAGCACCACGCAAATGTGCGGCGCTTTAAAAACCCAAAGATAATTAAAAAATAGCCAAAACTAGGCATGTTTAATAAAAAGATTATTCTGCCATGCAGGTGAATGGCAGGCTGAAGACAACATGGCTACTGAGTAGTGCTTGCTAAGGGGGGAAGCTCAGTTTGAGAGATGTAACCAAGCATTAGTAGGCAATTCTATGCAAATGAGGATAAGGATAGTGAATCCCAATTTTCCCTGGTATGTGAGCCATGTCCGTAGAGTGTAAGTGTAGAAGTAGGGGATTAGTAGAGTAGAAGATAGGTGACATCATGAGGGGGTATGTCTGAAAGACTGTAAGCTTATTGGAGCAGAGTGGCTTGTGTTTGCCATGAGTTGCTCAGGATTGCAAGAGGCGTGTCTACAGTTGTCCTAGATGAAACCAAGAAACCGATGATGTATGCCGTAGATATAGCCTGTGTAAGCCTGTGTGCGCACATGTGCGCTCGTGTGCGTGTGTTTCCACTTGTTTGCATGGCGCTGCCCCTTGTGGAAACAGAAAGGGAAAAGGAAGTAAAAGAAGTAGTAGGAAGTTAACCAAGGAGAACTAGCAGAGCTGCCAGGTGAAATATATCACAATCAGCCAATTACACAGGCAATAGACTAGCCCAGCCCAGCCCAGCACTTTAAACTCTGGAAACACCATTCCCCCATGTTTTTTCTCAAGAACTCTGCAACACTGCAGTATACAAAGAGTGAAATCTTAAAAAGCTTAAGTCAGACAAAATGTTATGGGCTGCTATTGCTATCATAAGCCAACATGTGCAAGATGCTGAGGGTGGTGATATTGCGAATGCTGCTGAGCAACCCACAATGAGGAGACGGAGAAGAGTGTACAGACCCAGGGTAACCTACCAGGGGCTACATGAGCTGGAGATAGTGGAGCACTATAGAGTGGACAAAGACCTCCTGCAGCAAATTGTTGAGCTGTGCTGGCCACACCTCACACACAGAACCAACAGAGGGGAACCTATCCCAGTGGATACCAAGGTATGTGTTGGCCTACGAATACTAGCTACAGGTACCTTCCAGAGACCAACTGGTGATATGATAGGGGTTTCACAGCATCAGCATCCAGGGTACTGCACCAGTTCCTGGATGCCATGTCAGCACATGTCGGTGAGCATGTATATTTCCCCAATTCCCGTGAGGCATTGGCCAGCAATATGCGTCTTTTCCACCAAATTGCAGAATACCCTGAGGTAGTGGGTACAATAGACTGCACGCACATACACATCAAAGCACTAGCCGGTGAGCGGGATAGGGTCTACATCAACCGCAAGGTCTTCCCTTCCATCAACTGCCAGGTCATGTGCGATGCCCAGGGTATAATAATGAATGTGTGTGCTGGCTGCCCTGGAAGCTATTACGATTCTCACATCTGGCATCTGACGCAGCTATACCAAAGATTTGCCAATGGTGACATCCCTGACGGCCGCCTAGTGAGGGATGCTGGATACGCACTGGAGCCATGGCTGATGACACCCATCAGAAATGCACACACACCCGAACAAGAACTCCATAATGAGGCACACGCACAAACAAGAAACATAATCAAGCGTGTGTTTGGGATGCTCAAGTCACAGTTCTGGTGCCTGGACACATCTGGTGGAGCCTTGCAGTACTCACCAACTACATGTACCCAAATTGTCATGGTATGTGCCATGCTACACAATACGATCCTGCAAAAACAGCTGCAGCAGGAACAGCATGGGGCAGGGCCAAACAGCCCCCCCACCATTGCCAAGGCCTGCACAGGCACAGCATGACTCGGAGGAGGAAGAACCTGAGCCTGCTCCAGTAGGCAGAAGGAGGCATGCCCAGTATGCCTTGGCCATGGCAAAGAGGCAACGCATAGCACATACACTGACTCAGTAGGAACCCTGGAAATGACACCTCTCTCTGACTTGCACATACAATAAAAGGGATGCCTAACTTGATACTACCTGTTTTCAAACATGTATAGGGAGTGTACTATGTGCATCCGACATAGGCAGCCCTGCAGCACCACCTGAGGCATGATTAAGCAATATAAAGCAGTGCTAAGCACATTTTACCACTGGTTAGCATATTTAAGCACAATTGGGCGGAGCTGAACACCGCGCAAACTAGCTCAACATTGGGCAACGTTGGGCAATGTTGGGCAAAGTCAGGCAAAGTCAAGCAAAGTCGGGTAAACATGCTCACACCTGCTTTACTGTTCCTTAACCAGTCAGGTCTGCCCAGCAGGAAAATAAAAAGCAGTGACAGGGCTCGAACTCAGGATACTGTGCACTATAGTCACAGTACTGAACCACTAAGCCATGACAGTATTTCATTGGCACAGACACAGCAGGACAATTGTAGACTAACGCAAACACAAACACGTGCTCTATCATGCCCTCTGAACTTCCCCCCAGGCCTATGCAGACAGATAACAGCAGGCCAGGCAGTGTGATGTGTGTTGGGTAGGCTATGAAGTCACAAACTAATATACGTGAAATTGGAAGCTAAGATCTGTAGTACAGTAGTATGCCTCAAGCTAGTATGATAGGCAACAGTACAGACTGAAATGGAGTACCTGACATAGCAGTGCAGGCCTAACAAATGTGTATGTGTCAGGTGAACCCCTCATCCAATGTACACCCACAGTAACAATCAGGTGTGCCCCCCTGGGTAGAAATTTATAAATAATAGCTGCCCCCCCGTATGTAGAAATGTTGATAAGTCTATGCAAAGTGACTCATGGAAGCCCTGCAGGCACAGCGTGCTTCCTGTCAATGTACAACACAAAGGTGAGCCCTGAAGTAAAAACCAACTTGATTTTTCACATACATATAGTATATATGTCCATACTGTGCATGCTCACACACTTAGGCCATGTCTGAGTACAGCAGTGGGCCACACATATCTGGCAGTTACAGTTCTTACCCCAGAAACTTGTCACTATTCACCAATCCTGCCTTGCGCACACAGTTATATGAAAACAGACCCATATAATATATTGGACTCCTGTCATAATCAAACTATGCACTACAAGTGCTTAAGTTGTTCAAAGAAAGTGAACATTCAAAGAAGATCAATAAATCTCTGATCAGTATCATCAATAAACAATGAGCACTCCTAACATTATCCAATCCATGTTCTGGCAAAAATATTGTCAAAGAGTCCATAGAGAACCATGAAGCTTTCTTTCGCTAGGTCATAAATATCAATGTAAACTCATATATATTCTGAGTCAGTGCAAACTGTAAATGAATACATGTACACGACTGACATTGCCAACATCTTGCCAGACAGGTTCATACATATTTACCCCCCTCTCACTGACAAAAGGGCCCATTATCATACCTGGAGAATGTGAAAACCCAGAAATCGCATATATAATGGTTAAACAGCACTTTCCAAACCTAAAAACACACCGTCTATGGGATGACATGGTTTCCCTAGCTGTGTCATATGTGAACTCCAAAACAAACAGACCCTGCACCTGAGCAGTCTGTTGCGACTCACCCTCTGTACAGGATATGAAACTGTTGAATGCATTACAGCAACGTTTGGCACACTCCACAAGTGTTGGTGCACAACAGACCATGGGAACTATTGTCTTATAAGCCTATTAAGCCTGATCTGCAAGGCCATGGAGTCCATCATGATGGAACTCATAAACAGAGCTATTGGGAGCCTACAAACACCCAACCCTACCAAGTTTGGTTTGGTCAGGGGCAGATCATGGTTCCCAAACCTGCTAGACTGTTTTCAAGGCAGTCACCCAGGACATACATCAATGAAATGAGCTACACATGTCCCACATAGACCTTGAAAAGCCCTTTTCCAACATCCCAGACACATGTCGTATCCACAAAATCAACAACCTGTGCATAAATATGTTTGTCATCTGATGGGTTGCCAACTGGCACACAGATAGATCAAACAAGGTAAGAATTGTGGTCTCCTGTTCAAGCTGGTAACAACTGCTGTCCCCCATGACTCAGTCCTGGGACCCCTCCAGTCTGGTGTATACTTTTCAGAAATCCAGCCAAACACACGAGGGCTATGTTTAGCAAAGTTTGTGGATGACTGCAAAAAAGTTGTCATAATCGATATTTGGGACAATGGAGACATCCTTAAAAAGGGTCTCAGTCAGACAGATGTGGTGTCAAACTTATGGCTTCAAGCTACAGTCATACAAATAGCACATAGGTGCCAACACCCTAAATATGGAGGTGATAATAAGGGATCTATGGACACGTGGATAGTCATCTCTACTTCGAGAAACACATTCACAAAGTGGTCAGAAAATCATGCTATGTGTTCCCACAAACTGCCAAGGTCTTTGCATGTAGGTAACAGGAGGTTCCCTCTACTCATCAGTCATCAGACCTGTCAGAGAGTGCCACAACACACTTGCGATGAATCTGACTAGGCACCTTCAGCAGCTGGAAAGACTACTGAAGTACTTCAACAAGAGGATTACTGGCCTCAAACAGTTGCCCCATGCAACAAGACTGAATTTAACTCAATCTGTACTCTGTTTCATACTGTCTACTCAGGAGATCTCTGCCCAACAGACAGGTCCATGTCATGGCAACACTCAGATCTGCTCTGAGTTACAGCTCAATGGCACTAAATATACAGACCCAACTGATATTGCCAACATCCTGGCAGATAGGATCAGTGCTAACTTTACCCCCCTCTCACCCATGAAAAAGCACATCTCTATAATGGAAGACTGCAAAGTTGCTGTCATCACGACTGCACAGGTAAAAAACACTCTCCAAAGCCAGGAACACAGCATCCATGGGACCAGATAACTTCCCAGGCTGTGTACTACACAAACTACAGAATGAACAGGCACCACACCAACGTACCATGTTCAGTCATAGCCTCACCTCAGGCTTTGTGCCTGCTGAATGGCGCACAGCGACAGTTATCCCACTACACAAGGGTGGAGACACCACGGACCCCAGGAACTAACACCCCATTAGCCTGATGAGCCTGCTCTGCAAGGCCATGGAATGTATCATCATACAACTTATAAAAAAAGACATTGGTAATCTCCAAACTCTGGACCACAACCATGTTGGGTTTATAAAATGCAGATCATGTCTCCTAAAGCAGTCACCAGAACCGTAGACAAGGGTAAGGTGGCTAGCACAGCCTATGTAGATCTTGCCACTGCTTTCAACACCACCCCCCACTCTGGAATTATAGATAAACCCACTAAACTAGGTATAAATTGCTATGTCACAAGATGGGTTGCCAACTGGCTTACTGACAGAACACACACTGTGAAAGCAGCAGACTCCAAGTATGACTTTGGACCAGTGACGAGTGCAGTACCACAGGGTCCAGTCCTGGGTCCTGTCCTGTTTTGTATCTACTTCCCTGAAGTAAACTTTAACATGGAAGGTCTGTTCTAATGAAGTTTCCAGATGACTGCAAACTAGGAGCCATAATTGTGAATACTAAAGATGTAGACATCCAACAAAAGGGCCTCACTGAGACAGATGCCTGGTGTCAAAGCCATGGCCTCAAGCTCAATACCAATAAGTGCATTGTCATCCCCTTTGGTAAAAACTCTGTAGCCATGAACTACAACATAGGCGGTAGTATACTTAACACTGAAAGTGTGATAAGAGACCTTGGGTCACAGGTGGACAGTGGGCACACCTGTGATAATCACATCCCCACAGTAGTCAGGAAATCCTTCTCCATGGCACAACTTATCACAAAAGGTGTCTCATGCAGAATAGAAGAGGACATTGTTCCCCTCTACTCATCACTCACTAGATCCATAATAGAGTACAATGCCCCTTTTGCTATGTACCTCACAAGACATCTACAACAACTGGAAAGCCTGCAGAAATACCTCACAAAGAGCATTAGCGGCCTGAAATACATGCCATACACAGACCATCTCAAAATGCTCCAGCTGTACTCTCTCGCATATCGCCTACTCAGAGGTGATCTCTGCTTAACATACAAAGCTATGTCAAACACAGAGCTGTTGGGCATGCTCCATATAAAACACTCACAATCCCTCTGATCTTCGGCCCCAAAACCCAGAGTGAAATACAAAAGGAAGGGGTGTATCCATTTAACTTATGGATACCCACACCTTCAGGTTAGTGGCACAGCATGAGGCCTTGGAGACCATGCAAGTGCAACTAACATTGGGCAAAGCTGCATATCAGATTGTAGCCTGCTACAGATCACCTACCTTGTCTCAGGAACCTCACTCAGTATTCCTGAGAACAGTGGAAAATATAATGGTCCTACCAAATACCATTATATGAGGAGATAACAACTACTCAAACATCGAGTGGGAGAATTACTTGTGTACAATGTCCTTTACCCAATGTTTCTTAGAGTTTAAAAACTCAAATGCCCTGGAACAGCTGGTCACCAAGCCCACTAGAGGTGACAACATACTGGACCTGATCATCACCAACATGGGGTACCAGTGCTCCACAACAGAGATAAACCCCTCGCTGGTAATATCAGATCATAAAGTAATCACAATGGACATCCACATCCCACCCCCAGTCAAGGAAACCACTGTGAAGACATTTTCAAAAGCAAACTGCACACTTCCCAAGACCAAAGGGAAAAGTTCCAAATCCTCCTTGCTATAGGATAATGCTATACAATCTGCCAAATCATTTACAAGTGCATTCTATGAGCATCTACAGGGATGCATGGATCGAGACATCCTAAATAAAACCAAGACTCACTCCTCCAAAAATAAGAAACCAATCTGATGGTCGTCGCCCATAAATAAGCTATACAACAGAAGGAGGAAACGAACACATGATAGAGCAAACTTCACAAAAGGAAAGGCATCACAGATCATTATTAGGAAGAAACAATGATCGCTCATAAAATAATCCAAGGACAGTTTCTAAAGACAAATTGCCTAGGAATATAAGAATAACAACCACAAAGCCTTTGTTAGCTATACCAAACATTTAGGTGGCAACTCTCAAATATGCTGTCAGCTACTGAAAAATGGCAAAAAATACACTGAACCAACTGACATTGCCCACATACTGGCAGACAAGTTCAGTGCAAACCCCCCCCCACCACCCCCAAAAGGGCCTGTGTCCATCCCAGAAGAATGCAGAGCCCCAGACTTCATGGACATGCAGGTAAAAACAGCCCTATCCAAAGCTAAGAACACAGCATCAATGGGACTGGATGGTGTCCCAGGCTGTGTCTTACACCAGCCCCAAAAGGAACTATACCCTCACCTACATTCACTGTCCAGACTCAACCTTACCACAGGCTATGTACCCAAAGAATGGCATACAGCAACAGTCATCCAGCTCCACAAAGGGGGTGCCACAACAGAACCTGGAAACTATTGCCCTATAGGCCTACTCAGCCCGGTCTGCAAAGCTATGGAGCAAATTATCATGGAACCCATAAACAGAGACATTGGAAACCTCCAGACACTGGACTATACCCAACTTGGCTTTGTTAAAGGCAGATCCTGCCTCCTAAACCTAGTTGACTTATTTGAAACAGTTACCAAGGACATAGATGGAGGGGAAAGTAGTCCACACAGCCCACCTGGACCTCACTAAGGCCTTTCGACATCATTTCCCACTCTGGCATCATGGATAAGCTTACCAGCTTGAACATTAACTGCTATGTCACAGGATGGGTGGCCAACTGGCTCACAGATCAAACACACATGTTCAGAGTTGCGGATGCCATGTCCGACTCTAAACCAGTCACAAATGGCATCCCACATGTCTTGGTCCTGGGACCCCACCTGTTCAGTAGATACTGCTCAGAGGTACAGGCAAGCACGGGAGGAGTATGGCTGAACAAGTTTGCAGATGACTGCTAACTGTGGTCCATAATTGACTGTACAGCTGACACAGACATCCTCCAGAAGGGTCTTACAGAGACAGATACCTGGTGTCAAAGCAATGCCCTCAAGCAGAATGCTAAAGAATGCATAGTCATCCCCTTTGGATAAAACAAAGTGCACACAAATTACCACATAGGTGGTAATTCAGTATGTACGGAGAATGTAATTATGGCCCTGGGGACCCAGGTAGATAGTGAACTCTCCTTTGCTGATCACATTGCCAAAGTGTTTAGAAATTCCTTCTATGTAGCCCACCTAATGTCACCTAATGTAACTCACTTTGTCTAGTCTGATGATGTCATCATCCTACAAATATACCTGTGGAAAAAAGAGCTCCCAGTAATGTGTATAGTGTGTTGTGTTAATGCATACTCCTCAAGTATCATAAAGTAGTTAGGTAGGGGTTTGAATCCTGCACTTGACAATTGCATGAGAGTGTGGTTGTCTCCTTGAAGAAGAGCAACCTTTTTGAAGACTACTGAAACACCTTAAAAGTGGTATACTCATCTTTGTCAAGTCTGATGATGTCACCATCCTACAAATAAACCTGTCGAAAGGAGAACTCCCAGTAATGTGTATAGCACATTGCGTTAATGTGTACTGCTTTAATATCAGAAAGTAGTTAGGTAGGGGTTTGAATCCTGCACTTGGTGAGTATGTGTGTGCTCTACATGTGTGACACTGTTGGTCAATGTGTTGTGGGTTTTGCTTTTACTACTGAATGACATATCACAATGACAACAGTATGTGCATTGCACATGTCAGGTAGCTTGTGGCAAATACATATACGTACATGTGACCTCAATTATTTCATAGGAGGGGACCCTGCTTTCTCCATGAACACATCTGTTATCTTTGCCAGAGTGTGCTGCCACTTTCCAGACCTTAGGTCACATCTGTATGCTTGTGACAAGCCCAGCCACTGCAGTGATCCCTAGCCTAGGTCATCCGTGTCACACACACACTCATTACGGTTTCTATTGAATAGTGTGAGTGAAGGTTTTTGCCTGAGGTATATTTCAGACCTGTTCAAACGCAGCAAAGTCTGTCAATGATGGCTATTCATTATAGGTGTACAACAACCTTTGTGGATATGCATGCAGACCCCTTATTGCTTATGTGATCTACCGGGGGATTTCAAAATACCTTTGGAAATGTGATTACCAAAGGAGAGATGACATAACACTTGGCTGTATGTACACATCGGTACCTGTTCAACATGTTGGGGGCTACTACCTATATGGTACTGTGGGGATATTATGTTTTGTAAAAGTGGATGACTATGCTTTAGTTGGTTTATAGCTTTACAGCATGGGTTTGACACCAGGCATCTGTCTCACTATATATGACTCTGTCTCTCTCTCTCTCTATATATATATATATATATATATATATATATATATATATATATATACATACATATACACATCCATTGGTGTACATATACATATACATATAGGCACATATACAGTCCACCTTTCATGGTGGGAATATCAATTATGCAAAGGATGTGAGGTATACAGTAATGTAATAATATTGCACAGTCTTGTGAGAAATGCAATGAAGGTGTTCTCAGCCCATGTAGCTTTAGCAAGCCTCACTGGCTGCAACATTGCAAACTTAACAAATCACACCCACAGTGTTTAACCACCGCATGTCGTATACCAGCACTGTATGCTGTCTTGTTTGCCACACACTACAACCTACATACAAATATGCACATAACAACCTTCACCAACATATATATGTCCACCCTTCACATACAGTTGCAGTATGTCCCTTGCTCTATGCACATGTACAGATGTTAATATATCTGACACATATATATCTCTCTGTATGTGTGCGCCATACACACACAAGGTCCACACTGTTGTAAGTCCCTGGACCTCACGGCTGACCTGTTGGGCCTTGCTGCAACATGAACAGGTGTCACATGTGAGCACACAGTAATATTAGAGGGTGTGTATATAGCTACAAATGCTAGATTAGCATACTAGCCTGGTACAGCAGTTGCCAATGCTAAGCTACACGTTAATATGACTATCATGCATGTGTTACTCTGTCACATCCATGTTTATATAGCTGTTTGCGCTACTCCCCCAAACAGCCATTGTCCACACTACTGTACAGAACACAGATAACATGGATCAGATGTTTGACATTTAATGCTGAGCTACATATGTCACAGTTATGTCCGCCTGCACACAGCTACACACTGATTTGCCCATGGCAGTAGTTATGCTGGACATCTGTGCATAGATACGTACTGCTGCCACATATGGATGTTTCAAAGTATGTAGAGTACTCTTCAAAAACATCTGCTACATGCCAGTAAATACATATCTGTTACATACCTTTCCTTTGTATGTGTTGGTATTATTAATGTCCATGTTCCTTTTGCTTTTGAGTTTACTTTTGCTGTTAATGTCTCTCTCTCTCTCTCTCTCTCTCTCTCTGTCTCTCTCTCTCAGTATCTGCAATGGAGTGATTGCGTGTATGGGCAACAAGTACAGCCTGCTTTTATAGGTATCTGCACATGTGCATGTGATGGCCTCCGCACCAATTGGTGGCCACCATTTGGTAATTGCATGCAGCCTGCTGTGTGGTAATTGCAGTACTCACTGTCATAACAACCCAATGCTATAAATTGCTAAGTCAGGTAGGTATATCCCTTTCAACTTTCCAAAGTGGAGCTCATACTTGTTTGCTGTGGACACCGTTGTTTAAGTCAGAAGGTTGGTATAGTTCTTTAGGGGTATAGCCAGTGATTTAAATATTGTACTCAGACCTGAATGTTGCCACTTCCAGTACACACTTGTCAGTGTAGAATTGTACTCACTCCTGCAAATGCTAAGTCAAGATATATGGGAGTATGTAGTTTATTTTCTACTTATACAATTAACTGCCATACAAAAGTAGTTATTGAGATGTATTCTTTTGGCACATGAACTCTTTGTGAACTGCTATACTGTGAATATTAATGTACTCACTTCTGAACAGTTTGTGCTTTTTTAGTGTTGACATTAGCACAGGCTGCTCATGAAAACTGGACAATTCCAGTACTGAGTATGCCTACCTACATCCTTGGTAGACCCTGAACACACAGGTATATTGTTCATTTGCGTAGGGATGCAGACGTACAGAGAGCATTATGTATTATTGTGTGAATGTTATCTTGCTGGACTTAAAGGGTTGCTGTGTACCTGTTATTTTATCAAGGCAAGTAGTCTGTCTGCATAGATCCCAACTGTGGACCTATCCAGATGGAAGCCAGATGTTAGCCTGTTATTCTTTGTCTGTGCAATGCACAGGTCTTTTCAGCACTGGTACAATGGCATTGTTACAGTCAGTTGCTACCAGTACATGGCTACATCCTTTGGTATTTCAGTCTTGTACTCCTACATAAGGTTATGCTTGTGGAACTCCTTCCAAAGCTATTTGCACAGTGTGTAACAGCAGAAAAGCTGATATGCCTGTGTGTTTCTGCCTCTGCCAGGCCTCTGAAACACTCAGGTACATATTTGAACAGAGTCAGGGAAAGGTAGGTAAAAGTGAGGTACACCTTCAAAATAATAGAGACAGTAAGTGGAGACTTCGAGAGAAGCAGTGCATATGGATTACTACACCTTTTCTGAAGTACAAGCGGTGTCTAACTCTTATTATTGTCATTATTCATTAAGTGTTATACCCCACCTTTCTGCCTAACATTCAGAGGGACACAGCTAACATATGTTTCAAAATCAGGGACATCCCTGAAAAGTAGTCACAGTTGGGATGTATGTCCTCTGTCCTAATCAGATATGCCACTGTTTGTCCTGCTATGATGCTGTGTGTGGGTTGTAAAGTGCTGCTGTAACATTATTTCCTGCTAGAATGGCTGGTTCTCTTATCACAGTCATGCAATGCAACACCACAACAACTGCTGGTAAAGTTCCATAGAACAAGTTTTGTGTTATGGCATTCCTATTTTTCCTTTACATTCACTCATCCTGAAGCATGATATATTTATTTCAGCACCAACTTGTTGCATGTCTACTGTGGCTTAGTGGTACTTCATGCAGTCTAGTGCGTCCAAGGTTCGAGACTGACAGAGGTGTTTTATTTTGCTGCTGAGCAGAACAAGGGCCCTGACATACAGAGTGACTAAAGCACTTTTAAGCAGTTGTAAGCGGGTTTGCATTGGTTTGCACGATGCTTAGCAGTGCTTAGCTAAGCGCACACAAGTGCACACTCGCACAAACCCGCTAACTACTGCTTAATAGTGCTTACTCCCGCTAACCCCAGTGCTCATTTCTTTGAAAGAAAAGAAAATGGGGAGATAGGAAAGTGGTGAAAAAGGGGCACAAAGAGGGAAAGACAGTAGGGAAAACAGCTTGGGATGTGCAGGACGGGTGTAGGGAAGGCCCATAGCTGCCCATTTCTTTAACAGCAATAGCTGTGCATATGCAATACATTTGGAGGGAAATATGAAACCTTCCACCGCTGAGAGGGTGAGGACAACAAAGTATGTTGTACTGCCAATTAAATATCAGTTTATGTGTCCAGTGGAAACGTGTGCAAAATGGGCAGCTATGTATGGGGCGTAATTTTTTTTGGGAGCAGATTGCCCCCTTTTCTTTTTTCAGGTGAGAGTGGAATGTGGGGTAGGGGAAGTAGGTATATTTGGGGAGGTAGGTTGGGGAGGTAAACAGACAAGACAACAAGATGCATACAGGGGCAGAATATGACACATGTGGTGGGTGAACACCATTGACGGGGAAGGATGTTTCGAAATCGCAAGCCCATGAGCCCAGAGATGGCAACAGTGGAACTGAGATCCCCACCCATGGGCAGTCACCATTGCACCTTCGCAGCACAGAGGGTGGCTTTGCTGTGGGCTGCGTAGGAGGGGCAGGCTCACCTGTGAGTCATGCCACTCGTGCCTCAAGCTGGCATAGAGGATCAGCGACAGAACGCTCGATCTCCCTACGTACCACAGCCCGGACCGTTTGGAGGGTGATAGGTGGCCCTCCTCTGCCCACGCTTGCATGGGGGGGACAAGCCTCATCCCCTGCAGCACTTCCACCCAAAGGTGGCACAGGGCCAATGGAGGAGGCGGTCCCAGGCTGGGCACCGGACCTGCTGGTGCCAGGTGCCATCACCAGCTGAGGTGGGACAGGTGGGTCCGCTGGGACCGACCTTCCCATACGTTCTATGTTTAGGAGGATTTAATGAAAATATGGGTTAGTAACAGTCAACAGCATTCCCAATTAGTTATAACAGCATGCAGAAGTATTCCTATTAACACAACACATCAGAGTTCCAACAGCTGAACAGCAAGCATGACACATGCATATATAGAACAACAGTGGACATTACAACAGCATGCAGATTTAATTGATGGCAACAGGCCACCAATATTGTGGTATTTGAACAGGGCGCATGCATCAAAATAAATGCAGATATTTATAAAAAAATAGGACATATGTCCCAACAAATGTTTTGAGATTAGACATACTCATTGAGGTGTGGAATTGCATTTTTTATGCACATACAGTAGGGTGGAAAATGATAGCTCCATTAACAACTCATATATCCTTCTAGTTTACACTACATTCCTATTGACTGCAGTTATATGTCCCCTACATGTATTATTACACTACCCAATTGTCCTTAAATTGGGAAATGGGTTTTGCTAGATCTTTATATACATGGGCTCTATCTGACATACAAACTGTCCGGGATGCAGATGTTACTGCTACATATTTTGTGAGTTGCTCAGACACACTACTGCTGAGATGGTACACTGACAGCTCTACTTTCCTATACTTATCTAGATATGTTTAGGTGAAATTATCAGTTATATATTAACAGCTCCCTACATTTCTGCCAGCACAATGACATTTCTGGGGAACACAATACCAAGCTGAGCATGAACCAACAGTTGAGGACTGTAAATATGCTTAAAAGCTACTGGCACTCCATTCATCCACTTTATATGGGCCTACCCAACTGTGTGTTAACAGCGCTTAATACAACAGTACTGTTTCTATAATGCAAGAGTACAACAACATATCGAAGAAAATGACACAGACACACACCAGGAATTATACCTTTATTAAAGACTTATAACACTTTTCTAGAGGCACTCTCATTTACTTTATATAGCAGTACATGCAGAATAATTATTAGAGAATTATTATACCTTCATTTATTGTGTTAAAACACTTTTTTCAGGCTCTCTCATTTATTTTACATAACAATACAAGCTGGATAATTACTAACCTTCCTGGTGGTACAGCCTTAGCAGCCTATCTGCATAGGCTTGCTGATTCGCAGCACGGACACCTGCAACTGTGAAGTCAATGAAGTGATATTGAGACATACCTAGCCATAGTATAGACTAGAATAGCAATTCTTACATACTTAATTCCATGGCTACTTACTCAGTAGTGGGGCATTTTCCATCTCACAGGCCTCCTGGATCCACTGGTCCAGTTGACCTGCCTTGCGTCGCTTCAGGTCTGCGTGGTGGTGTCTGACCTGCTCACCAGTCCAAGGGACACCTGTGGCACTGGTGAGTTCATGAGCTAGATGGTCCCAGGCTTCCGCTTTGTATTGAGTGCCCTGGTAGTGGCCCCGCAGGAGTCTATCCTCATGATTATGGACAAGGAGCCAAACCATTACTTTTGACTCCTCAGTGCCCCAACGTTGCACTCGAAAACGAGAGCCCTCTCCAGCACCGGCCATTGCTGTCTGCAGATGGGAGCTACAACCAGTTATGGCAAGTATTCCCGCCTATGGAGCTTAAATATGCATAATTTCCCACACTTATTTGTGATTGGCCCGTTTTGAAAAAACTCAGCTGAAAGCACACCTGCTTAGCAATGGGTAAACTTCCATTGATATGTATATGTGTGTTGAAAGTGCATGCTTATGAAAAGCTGTCATGGCTGAGTGGTTCAGTACTGTGATTATGGTGCACAGTATCCCAGGTTCGAGGCCTGTCATTGCTTTTTATTTTACTACTGGCCAGACTGGCTAGGAGGTGTGGCTGTGTTTAGGAGACTTTGCTCAACTTTGCCCAAAGTTGCTCTATGTTGCTCTAGGGTGCTCTACGTTGCCCGACGTTGCCTGACGTTGCCCAACATTGCATTAGTTAGCACGGTGCGCAGCTACATGCAAACATGTTTTGTTTGTGCTGGTTTGCACGATGCGCAGCTCCGCGTAAAGCTATTGCGCTAGTTAAAGCAGTGCTAAGCTATGAGCAATTATACTTAAATATGCTTAATACTGGTAAACTTTGCTTAGAAGTGCTTCACATTGCTTAAGATACGTTACTTATACATTCATCAGTATGCATAATCATTTTACCTTCATATATATATATATATATATATATATATATATATATATATATATATATATATCTATATAAAACTCGTTCACTGCTACATAGGCCATTTCAATGCTTTTTACTAAAATTTAAAAGATAAATGTCAGGAATTATTTTTATATACAGATTTCCAACAGAAAATAGAAAAGGGAGTTGTGGGACTCGAACCAGGAATGTCTCCTCTTTGTGCGAAGGCTCTACCACTACGCTATTGCTAGTTTACATAATTTGCATATAAGTTTCTTATTATCCTCTTCGATGTCTAAGCTGCTAACTGTAGCTAAGCAATGGGCAATCCCGGGTAAACACACACCAATATGGGCAGCTATATTGGGAATAAAAAAAAAAAAAATAAAAAAAAAAAAATAAAAGTTTTACATTTTATAATTGTACAGGGGTTTAGAATGTAGGGGAGTGTAGTGTTAGGTATGTACACATTTGAGCGGACTCGCTCATGTCAGTTGACATTTCTCAATTGAGAGACTTGCAGGGGCGTGGATTTTTGGACTGCTTGGCAGTCCGGCACGCCCCCTGCACTCGTGCATGCTCCATGTTAGCCTTAGAGTTGAGGCAGCGCGCCCTCATGAATATGCATGGCACGCTGACGTCTTACTCTTAAACTGCAGTTTCTGTGTAAGACTAATTTAGTCTTACACGGAAGGTTAGTGAATCCTGGGGACTATGTTGTTGCTTTTGATTTTGATGAATATAGTAGCTTCTTCTAAGTCATTAAAGGTTCTCATCTCATTGGCAAAAAGTATTTTTATCTTGGCTGGAAAAGCCAGCTGTGCTTTAATGTTGTTTTGTTTCAACAGTTTTATTATTGGCCAGACTTTTTTCCTTTGTTCTAGTATTCTGGAAGAATAATCATTGTCAAACCTTATTAGGCTTTGATTATATCTTAAGGGTGACTTTCTCCAAGCAGATTTTAATATTAGTTCCTTGTCCAGAAATGAAAGAAATGTTATCACTATGGATCTAGGTGGAGTATTTGTTGAGTTAGAAGCAGGTATCCTCAGTGCTCTTTGCGCCCTTTCAATTCCAAATGAAAGTCCCTCTTTCAAGTCTAAAAATTCAGGAATCCAGGTTAAGAATGAAATAATGTCTTCTCTTTCAGTGCTTTCAGGCAGACCAAAGATCCTTATGTTGTTTCTCCATTCCCTGTTTTCTAAGTCATCTATTTTGTTAAGCAGACATGTATTCTGTTTAAGCAGAAATTTTTTTTGGAATTCTTCCTATTTGAGTCTCCCTTCAATGTCATTTAGAGAAGTCTCTATATTTGTTATTTTTGCGTGGTGTTGTTGTGATAGTTCCTTAAGAATATCGGTCTGTTTTTCAGAATTTAATTTGAGGTTTTCCAAGTCATTTTTAAAGCCATCCATCTTCAAAGATAGTTCCTGTAATATAGATGTCATCAACTGCAGTTCATTTTTCAAAGCAGCATCTGGATGTGAATTCTTTAAGTTGTTCATACTCAGTGACTCAATATATCTCCAAGTTACTTGACAGGAACATTTTTGTATATCTCCCCAGAAACTGATATTTATATAGTTTAGTAGTATAGATTTCTGATGTTTTAAACTTGAAAATAATAAAATTTTCCTATATTATTATACTAGTTTATGGTGCTCTCAAAATTCACTGCTCCAAGTTGCCTAAATTTGAGGTCATGGATTTACCTTTGAGATAGGTGTGCTGAAATATGCCATACTGACTCTTTGTAAGCAACTCTATTCTAGATTGTTCTGCAATAAGCTCTTCTACCATCTTAAAGGATTAACAAAATGAAAAACTGGGTTACAACTATAATCAGAGCTGATTTCTAGTTATCACATAAAATGTCACTGTGAAAATATGATCTAAAATATTATTCAAAACTTAAACAGTTTCAGCCTTGAGACATTATATCTCAATATTAGAAACTCCTTCAAAACCAGTAATTTTATTAACATTCAGACATGTCACTGCTTTATCACATAGATTGTTGTTACATTTACAGTCTTCTGGGAAGATTATATTTGAATCTAAGTCATTTTTATGTTTTTTTCATGTAGAGGTGGCCTGAACACAAATCGAAGGTGTTAGTAAAGATATTTATCACAGTATAAGACTGCAATACATTGAACCTTACCTACTGAGAACATGACAGTCATATCTGCTATCCCCTTTAATTTATATAAAATAGGCTTTATTTCATATCCAGACTGTTTAATGCCAACTCCAGTTCCTTTATCTATCTAAAGGATTTTTATTTTTTATCTTGCACAATGTCCTAAATTGCACTATAGACCAAACTACCTCTCTTTTATTTAAATTCCTTATACAATCTATTTGTTTTTATTTAAATCATTGACCATATGCTCCAATGTATCTTATTCTCTTCTTAACTGATCATTTCTTTCTTTCAAAATTGTTGAAAATATCATCTTCAAAGAGCTGTCTTTTGTTTAACAGAACCAACCAACAGTATCTGACTGATATTGTGTTTGAAAGTCTCATAAGCAACTCTAACCACTTAGATTATTCTTAAAGCTGGTCCAAGTTGTCCTTTTCCTGATGTCATACTTAGACTGCTGAAGACTGGTCACTTTCAAAATGTTATTTTTATAGTTTTTTGTGGTGAAATAATGTGTAAAACAGTAATAGTGAGATCACAAAGCTGTGCATCATTTAGTAGTTGTATTTCCCAAATGTTCATGTTTGCAATAATTATATCTAAATAATTATATCTAAAAGTGGAGCACCTCTCATTGGACCCTCATTTTGTTGTTTTAATTTATAATCAAACCTGAACCAATCCAAAAATCACCCATTGATCAACAAGCAAGTTTTTCAGCTTAAACTTTTCAACACCCATAATTATATATTCTGCCCCTATCGGAGTGGTAAAAGACAGCTTTCGGGAGAACAGATACAGCTTGGCACTTTTGCAGATTACATGTCTGATGATGAGAAAGTGTGATCTGTTTTGGCATACTTTGTTAGAGGTATGGAGGGGTAGTTAAGTTGTGGAGGATCTGGCCATGGTGACTGTGTGTGGGTAGTAAGGGCACCTATGACATAGATAATGAAAACTTGAACAATAAATGCAAACACATTTCTGACCATGCTGACATCTCTTGCCATAGGCAGGACTTCTCTCAATCTAAGAGTTAGAGAATTTTACAAGCTCAGCATCATATAAGAAATAAAAATGCAGTTTTAATATGATGAGCCATACACTCGAAATATTTATAAGTCTCTTGTGGTTAAGAGTAGTGACTCTGCACAAGTTCTTGAAATAAAAAGGACCAGAGTTATGCTTGGCAGAGCAGATTATAAATAATACATAGGATCACAGGTTCATAGGTACTTACTATGTAAATGGTCCATGCCTAGCCATGCATTCCCATGAAAACAAAGTGTGGGTTGGTATATTGGTTAAGGGTGTTTGACTCACAGACACAAAGTACAGTGTTTAATTCTCAACTGTGGAATGGAAACACATTAGTCTTAAAATGGCCTATTAAAAAAGTTAGCCTGGTAATTAGAATCCTAGCTTGTGTTCCAGAAGTGTTTCAGACCACCTCAAGGCCCTATCCCTGTATTCTGTCTCCTACAGGCTGTTGAAGGGACACCTGTGCCTGGCATACAGGGCATTGTCACACCCCACTCTGATGGACCTCCTGCATATCCATAAAGCAAACATTACCAGAATTACCCATTCTCAAGACTGAAACCTTGCCTGTGATATAAATAAGACCTGTTGGAGAGACAGGTATGTATCCCAGAGACTACACCATCTTTGGAACAGGCTCCCCATCCGCATGAAGCAGAGTTCCTCTCTAATCCAATTCAAATGTAAGTTGGAGAATTGAATGGGGACAGGAAATTCATCCCTGGCTTGGCACCTATGTCTGTAGTGAATACAGGCAACCTGTAAATGGTTAATCTCCCAGGCCCCTGCTTGTAAATGTTTCATCTCCCAAGCCCCTGCTTGCACTTGTCAAGGATATCAGAACTTGTCAGAAATTTTGGATGCATGGCTAGACTTAAAAAGGTCCTTGTGTTCATTAGTCTAGTAAACACATATGAACCTAAGTTTTTAGACCTTATCTTTTAAGTACTAATAACCTAGAGATGAGTAAAACATTTACGTTACCCCTATCTACGAGGGGCAAGGGTGTTAAACTAGGATTGAATCTGTGGTTACCTGTCCATTCATTTAGATTACATCTGAATAATGTAAAAGAAGTACTTTGCTTTAGGTGGAGAAGACAATTTCAGAGAAGTGGTATTCTCTGCGATACATATCTATCCCTCCTACATGTTCTATTTATGTTACAAATGAGATTTAGATGTCTTGAGCAGGTGCTTATGTTCACATTGGACTTACAAATGTACAGTAGGTCTGACAGGCTAGGGTCTGCTGAAGGTCTATACATGAGGCAGAGATAGTTTCTCAGTAGCTGGTATGACACGAAGAAGAAGGACAATGTTTTGAGATGGTCTACATAGGTTTTTATGATTCAGGTTGTTTCAAATACTTGGACAGGTACATACCAAAGGAGGCATTATACTCAATTATCAGCCTGATGAGTGTGGAATACAATGGAATGATGATATCCCTGGACCTGGATGCCATATCCTAAGTCATAAACTATGCAATGCAAAAGCACTTTCTTACAATAGTGGATACATGTTGATCAAAGAACAGCTCGTTGTCTATGTAGACTTCCAGGTCCCTAAGTGCTGGTTTGTTTTTCAGGAGTATGTTGTATGTGTGATAGTTACAAGGGACTTCTTGCTTGCCAAGGATGCTATTATACATTTCTTAGCACTCAGTTTTAGTCCATGGTTTTGACAACAGCTATTGGTTTGGAAGAGGCCCTTTTGGAGGATCTTGGTGTCCTCTGGGGAGTTTATGATGGCACCTAGTTTACAGTCATCTGCAAACATGGTCAACCATAAAACCTTAACAGTGGTTTTATCTCCAAGAAGTAAATACTAAAGAGGAGTGGTCCAAGGACTGAATCTTGGGGTACACTGCTAGGGACAGATCTTTTGGGAAGTAGATCAGCCTACCCTTATTTCATGGGTTCTATTTGTGAGACAGTTTGCTTGTTAATTTGCAGGGATTAACATTTAGCTGGGATAGTTTTCATCAGTACCAGAGTGTGGAAATGGTGTCAAATCCCTCTGCTAGGTCTAGATATGCAGTGTGTACTGATTTTCTCTAATCCATTTCTTCAGTAACTTTCTCATCAAAGTCAATAATTGTTAAGTAGACAGGATTGCTATGCCCTTAACAAATCCAAATTACATTGGGTTAAGAGATTGTTGGTTACCTATGTCCTTATTTATTAATTCAACAATGATATTTTCCATAGCCTAATAGAGGCTGGACAGACTTATGGGTCTATATGGGTCTATAACGGAGATCTCCGTTGCTTATTTTAAAGCTGTCTCGCTATGTTAAACCTATTTAACATAGCGAGACAGTAAAAAGCAACGGAGATCTTGCGTTCTCCGTTGCTTTTGCCCACAGCTCTGATGTACTGCGTAGGCATGCGCAGTACATCAGAACTACATGAGCACCAGACAGCTGCGGAAGGGCAGCAAAGAGGCATTATACAATGCCATTATTTAAGAAAAGTAATTATTTCTTTTCTTAAATAATGTCATTATATATAATACGCCTGGGTGTGGTAATGCTGGATTTACCCACGGTTGTCTTTGTTTGGTCCCTCGGGCTTCGCCCTCGGGACCAAACCACGCCAACTGTGGGTAAATCCAGCATTACCCACACCCAGGCGTGGGTTATTGCTATAGTAGTGCCTGCTTGAAATGTTACTGGTAGTTAGCAAAATACAGTGGATATAAAAAGTTTACACACCCCTGTTAAAATGCCAGGTTTTTGTAATATAAAAAAACAAGACCACAATAAATAATTTCAAAACTTTTCCCACCTTTAATGTGACCTATAACCTGTACAATTAAATTGGAAAACAAGCAAATCTGTTAGAGGAAAAATATAAGTGATTAATTAAATCAAAAGGTCCTTCAACAAAGTATTTGTTTAAGGGTATGCATACTTATGCAACCAGCTTATGGTATGTTTTTTTATTTTTTATATTTTTCCTCTAACAGATTTGTTTGTTTTTCAATTGAATTGTACAGGTTATAGGTCACATTAAAGGTGGGAAAAGTTTTGAAATGATTTATTGTGGTCTCATTTTTTTATATCACAAAAACCTGGCATTTTAACAGGGGTGTGTAAACTTTTTATATCCACTGTATGTAAAAATTGAGTAAATGTTACTGGTACTTAAACAAAAATATGTAAAAAATGAGTAAGTAAATATCAATGAATGAGATTCAGACCTGATAACCATGAGCTCTTGTAGGCAATATTGGTCATTATACATTGTTTAATTAATTGCCTTTTTTAAAAGCACTGATATCGTTTTCATTTCATGCTAGAAAAATGTTTATATTAGACTTTCATAGCTTCAGCAGAATGCCAGACACCTTTACTGGCTCAAAGACTTTAGGAGGCAAATCAGACTTTATAGAAGCATCAAAATGAACAGGATCCATCCAAAGTGAAGAGGCTACAAAAACAATTGCACCATAAACTATAAATTTTGATGTACATCTCTTAAACACATGCACTACATACTGACACTTTCCAATACTACAAAGAAATAATGTAACATGGAAATGCATATACACGCTACTACCCTCTATACTCTGTGAACTTCCTTTTATAGTACAAAAATATTTGGATTGCAACTGCTTGTATTCTGAAAACTTAAAATGCTTTATATTTCACTTATATGCCTTTATGGCTCCCTATTGAAATGTCAGCACTCAAAATGCCAAGTGCCGAAAAGACGAAAAAAGACTGAAAACCTGGAGAAGAGCAAATTTTCAAAATTGCTCTTCTCCTTAAAGCTTGTTTTTGTGGGTGGGGGGAGGCAGGCCCACCACCTCCCCTAAACTTATATATACCAACTCCTGGATCACCATACCTTGGAGAAAAGAGAATATTCCAAGAAATGGCATCTTGGACTTGGGATATGTGAGTCCATTCTTTCAGCCATTCAGTCTCTACATTTCAGGAATAACTTTACCGGGCCCAACATTTAAAATGATTACCTACTTAAATGCTATTATTATGTAATAAAATAATAACATCTCAACTTTTCAGTATTATTTGTCTATAAGGCTTGGGTAAACTACCAGGCCTTCAATTACTTTTAAAATCATTTAAAATGATTACCTACTTAAATGCTATTATTATGTAATAAAATAATAACATCTCAACTTTTCAGTATTATTTGTCTATAAGGCTTGGGTAAACTACCAGGCCTTCAATGACAGCAGAGCACATTAATTCCCTTAGCACAGAAAGGGTTTCACTGCTTTCAAACAGGGACTTTCAGGCAAGAGATTGCCTTTCATGTGCACAATGATTTGGAAGGACTGTAATACACAAACCTGAATATTTCAAAGAATGGCTATCTTTTGTCGCAACATTTGTAGGCACATTTTCATCACCTGCAGCTTCTTTAGGCATGTCAAGTGCTTATGTAATAAATGTACAGTACTCTTATCACTGATCAGTAAATCATTCATCTTGTAGATTCAGAGATGGGTACAGTCATTGTAAATCTAATTTTTATTTGAGCCCCCCTCCCATTGATAAACCATTACTAAGGAGTACCATATTAGGCACAGGTCTCAAATGACTCTCAATTGTTCTATTATCCTAACAGTTCTGAAGTGCATTAAGCACTATTAACGTAGCTTCACACATAGACTTCATCTTCAGGTGCAAAATGCTTGTATTTGGTATTTTTATAAAAATATAAAATGTTTTCTTCTGCGTCCATTTTTTAGATTTGTGTTTTCAAACTGCAAGCAAGCTAATCTACTGTGTATTCTCAGCATTTCTGACATAATAATTTCTGCTGAAAACAAATGTGTCATCACTTGAGGTACATTCTATAGGTATAAAGAGCATCGTCAACTTTGTTTCCTCATCCTCACACTATTTCCCGCATCCCTTCCTTAAAGTTTGTGTAGCACTTTCTCAGATGAAACATAAAATGCAGTGGATATTATATTACAAGTTCCACTTCACTTGCTAAAGTTTTGAAATTCCACATTAATGAATTATGGTCCACTTTCAAAAAGTAGAATTTTCTGGAATATCACGTCTACTGAAACTTTATTGCAGTTTCAGTGATTGCTTGAAATGCTGAGAAATGTATGGCATATATACCCATCCACTCTAAATGATCATCTATGAAAACTACATTTTTTTACAAGAAATGGGCTAGCACAATCCATGTGTAGTTTTGAACAGTATTTCTCACATATTCAAGCCAGCTTCCATGGCAAGGCCCAGTCATGTTTTGGGGCCACTGAAGTGTGTCACAAATGTTGTGTGTTTATAAAATTAAACTATTTACTTTTGATTTTATGTGTGATTAAGCCAAATGTAGAAGGCTAACTACCGATGGTTATATACATTAATTTGCAAATCAATGGTAAAAGAAGATTAATTCAAAGTGTCCTGACAGAATGCTCTTCAAACTATCTGGAGATATACAGAGCTAAGTATATTGTTTGGCACTTCAGAGTTGTGTACTGTTAATTGTTGCTTGACTAATTTTATATCATTGCTGGCTGACTTCAGAGTTGTGCACTGTTATTTTTGCTTCACTGTATAGTTTTTCAGATCTCTGCTGAAAGTGTTGGTTTTCTCTTACCCACCCTCCCTATTCCTTTTTTGTTGTTTAAATTTGGAGACTTTTGCAGTTGCACACCCACACTGTAGATTTGATCTGGGACACTCCCCCAGTCCCATCTCTTTACCTCATTCTACCTAATAGACTCCTTCTGCACTTGTTTTTAGTCATTTGTAATTTAATTGCATTTTTTAAACTGTTTGATCTAACATTGCTACATACTCAAGTGTGCTAGCTTGCACTGCATTTGAATTGTTTTTACTGCTGTTTTAGCTACTTTTCTGTATTAAAAAAAAAAGAAATCTAAGTCAGTTTCCTACCTTTCCTGTAACTAATGTAGTCCAGATTCAGATTTGCTGTATCCAGTACTATATGTAAGCTTCTGAGCCCCCCATGCTTTCTGTGTTGGAGGGAAGCCTTCTAGCTTATCAGTGGGAGTGGCAAGCACTAGGTAACCTATCTACCACATAAGGAGTGGTTCTGACCCAGAAATTGTAGTTACTGGCTGTTTGGGAAGTTTTTCCATCTCTCTCAACTTTCTGATTTAAAAGCCCACATTTGCACTTATTTCCTCCCTTTCCTGTAACTAGTTTAGTCCAGATACAGATTCTTAGTTTTAGCACTTGAATTTGCTTATTCGTGATCAGCACTTGTTCAGAACTTGTTGCAAGCACTAAATAACCTATTAATTACTACAGCATTCAACCTTCCTCATTACCTAGAGGAAAATAGTTTTTGTACTTACTTTCCTCACTTGCTTAGAGAAAAACAGCTCATGTACTCACTTTTCTCACTTATCTAGAGGAAAATAGTTTTTTATTCAGGCATGTCCAGGGGTCAGCTCCCAGTGTTCTCTCCTGTCTATCTGATGAATATGGGCATCTTGGGGCAATGTAGAAATTGCCTTACGTACATAGCAAACCATCTCCTCCTACAACCCAACACTACAACCTGTGAGAGATGCACTTATCTAGCCAAACTGGAGGTAAAGCTCTCTCCAACCAAGACTGAACTTGACAGTCAAGAGGAGAAGGTAAACACTTGCACCACACCACACTTATCACATAGTCTTACTAAATCTACACCACCAAAATCCACACATAGAAACACAAAAACATTCACAGAGGCTCTCAATAATAATCTGCTCAAGCAACAGAGACCTCAAAAGCAGAAATGCAAGCAACCTCCACACCCCCCAACACAACCCAAATGACACATAGCCCACAGACTCAGTGTGCCACTCACCCACAGCCAATAAGGCAAAACAACGTACCCAAAGCACTAGTCATAGGTGACTCCATAGTCAGGCACACTGATGTCCCACTCACTAGGCTAAACAAGGAGAAGGTTATTGTCAGCTGCCTGACAGGTGCCAGGATCCACCACATAAGCCATGCACTCAAGTCACTCCACAACAAGTACAAGTATGACTCTATCATTGTCCATGTTGGTGTGAACGACCTGAGATGTACCTCCCTGGACTACATGAAAAGAGACATGGAAGAGCTCTCCGATCTTGTAGCCCAGGCAGGTATGACTCTAGCCCTGAGTAGCATTCTGCCATCACTCAGAATAATACCACAGTACAAGGACAAAATGATTGACTTCAACAATTGGCTAAGTTTCTGGTGTCATTCTAAAGGGATCCAGTATCTGTATGCCTGGGATGACATGGTCGACAGACCACAATGCTTTGCCAGAGATGGCCTGCACCTGTCACCCCTGGGATTCCGGATACTGCCTAAGGTTCTTGCCACCCCTGTAGTGCCTTTTTTAGGCAATGTTCAAATGACAAATTCACCACCATAACAGGAACAGGCAAGCAAAAACTGAGGGTGATGCTACTCAATGCTAGAAGTCTAACTCTCAAAATGCACTCACTCGAGGCACTCCTTAAAATGGAGAACATTGATATCAGTGCAGTGACTGAGACCTGGTTCAAGGCTCCAGAGAGCACCCCTGTACTACCCGGCTATTACTCATACCACACTTTTTGGCCATGTAACCTGGACTGGAACACCAAAGGTGGAGGTGTGTCCATATTTATTAAGGATATCCACACCACCAGGCTAGTTCCTCAGCATAATGCAGCCAAGGGTATCCAAGTGCACCTAACTCTGGGCAAAACTGCAAACCAAATTGTAGTTTGCTACAGATCCCCCACCATGGCCCAGGATTCCCACTCCTCTTTTCTTGATGTACTGGAAACTATTAGGGTTCAACCAAACACCCTAATAATGGGTGATTTCAACTACCCCACCATTAACTGGGAAAACTACTCATGTACCAACTCTATTGCTCAACGCTTTCTGGAATTCATAAACTCCAATGCCCTAGATAAACTTATCCACACCCCCACCAGGGGCAACAATATCCTAGATCTAGTCATTACCAACATGAGTGACCGGTGTTCCACACCTGAAGTCAAAGCCTCATTGGTCCGATCTGACCATAAGTTAATTACCCTAGATATCCACATCCTGCTCCCATCCCCCATTAAGGAAACCAAGCCAACTTCATGCTTCTTAAGACAGAAGTGGTGAACTTCATGACACCCATTCAGGTGGACAATACAGTTACGACTTCTGAATCTTACACAATTGCACTTTATAAGCACTTACACGAGTGCATGGATCGTGCTATCCTCCAAAAAGGAAGCCAATCTGGAGGTCCCCTGCCATAAACAAACTGTACAACAGAATGAAGAAACTGTTGTAAAAGAGAGTAAAATCCCATGAATGGAGGAGCTCCCTGATCAGCTTCAGTAAGAAGCTGTGATCCCTGATAAAATCCTCCAAAGCTAGTTACAAAAACAAAATTGCCACTAATTCTAAAGACAACCACAAATCATACTATAGCTATGTCAAGAATCTCAAAGGCAGCACTCAGATCTGCTCGGAGTTACAGCACAGTGGCACTAAATATACAGACCCAACTGATATTGCCAACATACTGGCAGATAGGTTCAGTGCTAACTTTACCCCCCTCTCATCCCCTAAAGAGCCCATCTCTATACCAGAAGAATGCAAAGTTCCTGTAATCACGGCTACACAGGTAAAAACCACACTCTCCAAAGCCAAGAACACAGCATCCATGGGACCACACAACATCCCAGGCTGCGTTCTACATGAACTACAGAACGAACTGGCACCCCACCTAAGTACCATGTTCAATCATAGCCTCACCTCAGGCTTTGTGCCCACTGAATGACACACAGCGATGGTTATCCCACTCTTCAAGGGGGGAGCCACCACGGACCCCGGGAACTACCGCCCCATTAGCCTGACAAGCCTGGTCTGCAAGGCCATGGAACGTATCATCATGGAATCTATAAACAAAGATAAAGGTAATCTCCAAACTCTGGACCCCACCCAGTTCGGGTTTGTAAAAGACAGATCATGTCTCCTAAACCTGATAGACTTCTTTGAAGCAGTAATCAAAGCTGTAGACGAGGGTAAGATGGTTTACACAGCCTATCTAGATCTTGCCAAAGCATTCAACACCATCCCTCATGCTGGAATTATAGATAAACTCACTAAACTAGGTATAAATCTCTATGTCACAAGATGGGTTGCCAGCTGGCTCACTGACAGAACACACACTGTGAAAGTAGCAGAATCCAAATCTGACTTCAGACCAGTGACCAGTGACAGGGTTAAGTCCTGGGCCCTCTCCTGTTTGGTATCTGCTTCTCTGAAGTACAGGCTAACACAGAAGGTCTTTGGCTAATGAAGTTCGCTGATGACTGCAAACTAGGAGCCATAATCAAAACTCCTAAGGATGTGGACATCCTACAAAAGGGCCTCACTGAGACAGATGCCTGGTGTTAAAGCCATGGCCTCAAGCTCAATGCCAAAAAGTGCATTGTCATCCCCTTTGGTAAAAACTCTGTACCCATGAACTACAACATAGGTGGTAGTATACTTAACACCGAAAGTGTGATAAGAGACCTTAGGACCCAGGCGGACAGTAGTCTCTCCTTTGATAATCACATCACCACAGTAGTCAGGAAATCCTTCTACGTGGCACACCTCATCACAAAAGGTTTCTCATCCATAAAAAAAGAGGTCATTGTTCCCCTCTAGTCATCCACTCATTAGACCCATTATAGAGTACAACTCCCTTTTTGGTATGTACCTCGCAAGACATCTACAACAACTGGAAAGGCCACAGAAATACCTCACAAAGAGGATTATCGGTCTCAAATAAATGCCCTTGCAGACCGTCTCAAAAAACTCCAGTTTTACTACGTCACATATCGCCTACTCAGAGGTGATGTCTGACTAACATACAAAGCTATGTCAAACCCAGAGCTGTTGGACATGCTCCCCTTAAAGAAGTCCCAATCCCTCAGAGCTACATGCTCTAGGGACCTAAACCTTGTCACTATAATAAACAGAACATGCCGGAGGGATAAATTCCTGTCCCAGAGACTTCCCATACTCTGGAATAAACTACCTATCTATATCAAACAAAGCTCCTCATTAGTACTCTTCAAGAAAAACCTTGATGATTGGATGGGAAATAGGAAATTCACCCCAGGAATCACTTCTGTGTATCTGCTCAACAGTGGCAGAGGAAAATAATTTTCTTGAGCGGCAAATGCCAGGGTACCTTTTTGGCTGGGCTTGTATAGGCCCTAGGGCCGATAGCCTAGTACCTACCTATGAACCTATGAACCTAAATAATCCAAACATTAGTTAAAGTGTGTGTTTGTGAAATGTGCATGTGTGTGTGCGTGTGTGTGTGTGTGTGTGTGTGTGTGTGTGTGTGTGTGTGTGTGTGTGTGTGTGTGATGGGGAGTCAGCCTTTTTGCCTTTTTGCTGATGTACTATGTATTATTTAAGCCCATATATGTGTATATATAAATATATATATATATATATATATATTTATATGTATTTATAAACACACACACACACGCACACACACACACACACACACACACACACACACACACACACACACACACACACACACACACACACACACACACACACACATATATATATAAATATATATATATATACACACACACACACACACATATATATATATATATATATATATATATATATACATACGTATTTTTTTTTTAGTATCTCAAGCAGGCTCAAGTTTGTTTTGCATGAAGTTAACTTCTATACCTTTTCACCTTTACACAGAAATATAGCTACACTCCTGCACCATCAGCACATCCCAATCACACCACTTGACAGCTTGATCTATGAGCAGCTGCTGCATTCTCTTTGCCTTTACACGCCAATCCCGTAGTTATAAATGCATACTGGATGATGAATCACTGTCTGTCTGGCATTTATTTTGCTTATTTATATTTGTACAGCTTGAGAATGAATATTTTTTATTAAATGAGTTGATCAGAGATCAGTCTATCAGGTTTATGAAGCCAGATAAGGGTAGTGGCTTAGTTATCATGGATAGGAATGATTACATCAATCATATGTTAATAATGTTAAGTGGAGATACCTATGAGGAAAGTAGTTTAAATCAGGTCAACATTGCTCATGCTAAGGTGGATTTATTAGTTGAGGACTTACTAATGCAAGGGCAAATTGACGAGTTGGAGTATTCTTACATAAATAATGAGCATCCCATGGTGAGTAGTATCTTTAGAATTCCCAAGATACATAAAGGGCTAGAAGATGTCAAGTTCAGGCCCATAGTAGATGGTAAACGTAGTAAGACTTGTTTTATAAGCAAGTTTTTGGATTACCACTTACAAAAAGGGATCAAATTATTTGATTACATCACCAAGGATTCTTGGCAGTTTTTGGAAAAGTTAAGGACTGTGGAAATTAATGACAACATTATTTTGGTTACTATTGATGTTGTCAGTCTTTTTTCTGTTATACCTAATGACATAGGATTAGAATGGTTAGAGCGGCAGCTTCTCAAAACTGGACTGTATGATCAGGATCATATAAATTTGCTTGTTACCTTGATGGAGACAGTATTAAACAACAATTTTATCTTTCTTGAGGGACATTATTATAAGCAAGTCACAGGTGTTGCTATGGGGGTGGCCTGCACCCCCATTTATGCAAATTACATCATGTCATTTTGGGAGCAGGAATATGTTTTTGCAAGCAGGTTTAAGTCCAAGATTCGACACTACACCCGTTTTTTAGATGATTTGTTCATAGTACGGGATGGTAGTGTCGAAGATGTCAATTGTTTTTTGGAGTATATTAATGACACAGTGTATTTCTTGAAGTTCACCCATGCCTTTAGTAAAGAGGGGATCACATATTTAGATGTCAATTTGGAAAGTGATCCTATTGAGCATGCCTTAACATCTACCATCCACAGGAAAGCCACTTTTTCCAACTCGTATCTTAGTTATTCTAGTTGGCACCCTGACCACCAGAAAAAAGCAATTGTCAAAGGCCAGATGGTCAGGGCTGCCAGAATGACTAGTGGTGAATTGGAATTTTTGAGGGAGGTAGAGTTTATTATGAGCATGTTCATTAGGAGAGGATATCCTGAAAGCATGTGTAAGGTCATAGCAGATGAGGTAAAGCGAAAGAGAGTAGATGGTACATATTGGTCGTTATTAAAAGGTAGAATGAGTAATGAACCTGTAATTATGGGTATAGATGATAGTGCTGCTATGGTCAATACCCAACATGGACAAAGCAAAGTAGCTGTGATCAACGCTGATAAGGGGGGCCAGGAATGTGGTATTTATTTCATTACCACATATTCGTTTGATGCACCTTACATTAGGGATATAATTTTTAACAATTGGAAGTTAGGCTTGGCAATTTGGTATGGGAAAAGCTGGGCAGCCTTCCTAAATGTGTATTTAGGAAGGCAAAATCATTTAAGCAATTATTAGAGAAGGGTGGTAGTGCTTTTAATCCAACTGGTAGGCATATTGGAAATTTCAAATGTAGATGTAATGTGTGTCATCTGGTATTGCCTACAAATTCTAAGTTTAATGTGGCTGGTGTTTCTATCAGGCTATGTGGACATTTTGACTGTTACACCAAAAATGTGGTGTATTTGGCACAATGTGGTCAATGTCCAGCATATTACATTGGTAAAACCAGTAGAGCCCTTAGAGACTGAATTATAGAGCATATGTCAGATATAAGGTTAAAGAAAAAAACTAATGCTTTGTACAGACATATTGAGTTGAATGGTGGGCATGTATTTAAATTTTGTGTAATACAACAAGTTGTTAGGGATGTGCAGGGTAAGGTCCTTGACCTTCACCTTGATATTAGTGAAATGAGGTGGCAACTGAAACTGAATGCCATGGTATCACCAGGCATCAATGATTATATTAGTATCGCCCCAATTTTAAAACTTAAACATATTCTTGGATAATGGGATTATAATTATTGCTTTTATTGCATTTTATCAATGTATGTTTTATTGTATGTTTTTGTAACTAATATTATATTCAATTCACAATTCAGTATTTAAGTAAGATGGATGTTAATTAATCAATTAAGTAATGATGTTATGACTTGTCTCTTATTTAAGCTTGCATGGTTTAAATTGTTTTTATTACTATTCTGAAGAATTCTGAATAAAGACGAAACCTAGGTCAATTCGTTTTGTGGTTGGGTGATGGTGTTTCACAGAGTCAAGTGCTGGGCATTGCTTGCATTACAGCTTGAGAAATGCCAGCCTACTCTATACACAGCCTGGCCAAGTCTTTCATACCAGATTTTCTATGATGAGTTTAATGCAACATTTTCACTAGTATAGAATGACTCTGCAGGGGAATGAATTTTACATCATCATCATCATCATCATTGCACCTAACCACTCTTCAAGCAGAGTAACACATAAGCCTCAGTTCAATGATTACATGCCAGCCTGTCACTGCATGCACATGAGGATGTAGCAGAACTTCCCCTTTAGTAGTCCATTGCTTAATTTCTTCAGCTTGCAGTGTTGCACCATCAATGATATTCAACATCAGAGCATGATCAGGGATGTGCAAGTGTGCAGGCTTTTCTGGAATGGGTCACATACTCAGAGCAGTGACACTGGCATGAGATGGAATGGGTCACATACCCAAAGCATTAACACTGACATGAGATGTAATGGGTCACATGGCCAGGGCATTAACATTGACATAAGATGAAGTGGGTCACTGGCATCAGATGCAATGGGTCACATACCCATGGCATTAACACTGGCTTGCAATGGAATGGGTCACACACCAAGGGCATTAGCATTGGCATGAGATAGAATGGATTACATACCAAGGACATTAACACTGGCATGAGACTTGACTCATCTGTAAGCAGTCTTAACCTCATGTACCCTAAGAATCGTGGATCAACACTGTACTCTTGAAAAGCCCATTTGTGAAACAAGGTAATTTATTTATTTTTCATTAAATGATTTTTGAGATATATATATATATATATATATATATATATATATATATATATATATATATATATATATATATATAGCTCAAAGCATGGCCATACAGCTCAAGAATATTTATGAAATGTTTGAATTAAAAAATTACAGCTAATCCTTCCTTGACTGTCTGTAAATAGTTTTTTTTCAGCAGGTGAGAGTGTATAAAATAAAACACCATACATTTTTCTTTACAATCAAGATTTCTGAGTGATAATATTTGCAGTTCTTAAGGTAATCCATAATGTGATTCAGCATAAAAGAGGGTTGTCTCCTTTAGCTGCATACTGAACAGGAATATACATGTTTTTGACCTCTAAAATTCTATTTTATGTTCTTTTACTGATATAGGTAATATATCTTTGCATAACAAATAATGTGGCTTAACAAAGTTGTAAGATCTGGTAAAAACGTGGTATAATGTTTCAGTAAGCCCAAATATTCTTTCAGTTCAGTACGATTTGCGGAAGGTAGAACCACCACGATGGCTTTTACTTTAGTCTTTAAAGAACATAAACCATGTGCATGTTGCCACCTTTCAGGTATTTTTCCAGTCATCATTTCAAAGTCTCTATAGGAGCTATGGTTTTGGTGATCACTTGGTAGATATTTTGAACCATTCTGAGTTCCTATATATTTTTAAAGTAAATTGTCCTTGTGTGAACAGATTGGAAAGAACCATTCTACACACTATGACTCAGTTGCAAGAGTCCAACAGGCCTGTGAGTACATGGTAGCTCTAAAACCACTAACAATGCACATCATTGCTGCAGATTCTGAGCCTGGACCCCATGCTATATCCTTAACCAATAAGCTAATGCCTTTACATCCTGAGGCCACTTCTAGGCAAGACAAATGAACACAACTACAACCTGATACAGGACTTCCTATGAAAATTGCCTTTTTTATAATTTATGGCCAGGCAAAAACACCACTTCCAAGTCACGAATCCTTCTTCAATTTATTCCACAAGTAAAGTGACAAAAATGCAGATAAAAACAGTATCAGGTTAAACGCTTTCATCCAGGAATCTCCTGAGCTTCATAAGAACATAAAAATCAAAAAATACTGGCCTCTTTTATACCATTCAAGTTCATTTCCCCAATGAATACATCTCATTAATATTAATTAAACTAATGTCATGAATTACAGATTCATTAATCAACTTCCCTCTTTTACTATTAATGATTGTATATAAAATTAGTAAAAAGTCAGATAAAAATGCACCTACAGTACTAATTAAAAGAACATTCAGTGTCAAAAAACCTACCATATTTCAAAACATGCTGCTTATTTTTATAATTTAGCTACCATTAACTTCAAGACACTATTACTACTCAAATGATCATTTAAACCGGGTCTTTTGGTTCCATCCAATTTTAGCTTCCAGTATAATTCCTTATATTCCAGGCGGGCCTCCTATAAACCTCCCCTTACATCTTGTTTCACTTGTTCCAATACGTAAAACTTGAAATTACTATCTGGGCATTCCCTGTGATGTTTATATATTGCGTTAGTATCTTTTTTCATAGATATTTCATACATATGTTCATATATACGCCTTCTCAAAGGCCTCTCAGTCTTGCCTATGTAGAAACTGTTGCATATTTGGGAAATACTGATGTATACCACCCCCTTTACTGTTACAATTAAAATGCTCCTTAGCCCTCATCTTGAACTTCCTAGAAGGGATGTTAATGTTATCTTGTTCCAAAATGTTTCCACACTGTTGACAAAACCCACATTTATACATGCCACTCTCCTTCTGTGTTCTGACTGATATTTTCCCAGTTTCATAGTGCTCCAACATCTCTTTAATGTTCATGTCCCTCTTCTTTATAAATATTGGTGTCGAGGGGATGTACTTCGTGATCTCACTGTTTACTGTTAAAACACCCCAGTATTTCTTTATAATATTCTCCACCTCGCTAGAGGAACCCATGTGTGTACATATAAATGCTAGGTCATACTGTGCTTGTTTTCTGCGCTCATTTCTGTTGGTAAGCACAACGTCCTTTCCCAGAATTGGGTCATATCTCCCCCTTCTATCTTTTTACTTCCTTTATTACTTGACTAATAAGAGTCCTAGGATAACCTCTTTCAATGAAAAATTGTTTCATTAAATTAATCTCTTGAAAAAAACTTGAATCTTCGCTACACATTCTTGAGGCCCTGATCAGTTGCCCCTTAATAATGCCCTTTTTCTGATTGTAAGAATGCTCTCTATTATAGTGTAAATACACATTAGAGTGTGTGGGTTTCCGATAAATCTTAGAATGAAAATTATTTTCATTATGGTTCTTGTATATTGTCACATCCAAATAATTTATTTCTTCCTTGGAGATGTTCCACATAAATTTCAAGAAAGGGGTTCTGCTGCCTATACAATCCGAAAATTGACCTAGCTGTACCTCTGTTCCCTTCCAGAACAAACAAATGTCATCTAAAAATCTGGTATATAGTACAATATGTTCATTGCATGGTGTTTCAAATATATATCTTCTCTCCCAGAAGTATAATACAAGGTTTGCATACAAGGGGGCACATGCGGCCCCCATAGCGACTCCTTTTTCTTGTTTGTAATATTCTCCACAGAAGAACATAAAATTGTTCTTTAATATTATTTCCATGAACTCTAAAATTAAGTTCCTTTGTTCATTGTTTAAATAATTCACATACATCAATATATCCTGGAACCACTCTAGTCCCTCCCCATGGAGTATACTAGGAAATAAATCAATAACATCTATTGTTATAAATAAATCCACCCAATATTTATCCTGTTTGACTTTTGTTAAAAAGTCCCAGGGGTCCCTGGAAATATGTTCCAAAGTTTATTTTATTTATTTATTTTATTTTATTTTACATTTGTTGACTGGGCTAGTCCAACTGGATATATATCCATTTTCAGCAGATGCCCAGGGAGAAAATCTCCACATGCAAACATTAGTAAGAACAGGTACAAATTAAGCATATATATAGTGTATATATATCAAAACATATTAGATATTAACTACAAAAACAGAAGATGAGAAATAAAAAGTGTGTTTTGTTAAGAGTTTCTTAAAGCATAAAAGTTGAGAGTACTTAGATACACAAGGAAAGCTAGTTAGTTAAAGCAGAAAAGTTGAGAGTACCTAGATACCCAAGGTAAGCTAGTCAGGGTTGCTACAGGGGCAGAGCCAGAGGGTTTTGAAGTGAGTTTTGAGTTGGGATTTAAAGCAGGGAAGAGAAGAGATTGCCGTGAGATTGTGAGCAAGAGTGTTCCAAGTTTTTTCTACTGTGTTGGAGAACAAGGATTTGCCGGCTGTGTTATTGGGTTTACTAGTGGATATAAGTAGTTTGTCAGAGGAACAAAGGCTTTTAAGATTGCAGTAAGGAGTGATAAGTGAAGTGAGAATGGAAGTGTTTGTGGGTTTGTAAAGGATTTTGTGGACTAAGGAGAGCTGGTGAAATAGAATTAGGTTTTGTAGTTCGAGCCATCATAGTTGCCTTAAGTTTTGGCAGTGATGTGTTCTAAAAGTAGAGTTAGTGGCAAATCTGACAATATTGTTGGAGGCAACAGACAATTTGCTGAGGTTAGTTTTGGACACTGAAGTGTAGATGGGGAGGCATACAGGAGGGTGGAAATAAGATGGGACTGAGCAATGGAAGTTCTGGCAAGTGGAGTAAGGAATGGTTTAATTCTATAGAGGGAGCCTAGTTTTCTGTTAACTAATTTTATAGTATTGTTGATGTGTGTGTCAAAGGTCAGATTGTTGTTTATCTCAACTCCGAGGAGTTTGGTAGTTGGATCAAGTGATATGTTGGTGCCATTATTTGATGTGACACAGAAGTTCAGTGGAAAAGATTTTTGGGTTGGTGAAAAAAGTAATAATTTGTTTTTTTTGGGGTTCAAAATTAAACATCATTTCAGGAACCACATCTCTATGGTTTTGAAAGTCTTTTGGGGGAGAGAGTGCAGTACAGAGGGGGATGAGGCAGAACAGATTAAAGTAGAATCATCTGCATATTGTATACAGGTGGCAGGAGAAATATGAGTATGAAGATCATTAATGAAAATTGAAAAGAGGAGAGGGCCAAGAATTGAGCCTTGAGGGACTCCTAGAGTAATGGGCAGGTGGTTGGATAAGTTATTATGCCACCACACAGCCTGTTGTCTGTTGTTCAGGTAAGAGTGGAACCACTTAATTGAACTTGTGTCTAGTGCAATGATTTAAGTAAGTGTAACAGTATTTCATGATTGACCATATCAAAGGCTTTGGATTGATCAATAAATATAGCAGAGCTAAGGGTATTATTGTTCCTATTTTTATTGATGCAGTCTGTAAAGGAGAGGAGGGCAGAGGTGGTGCTATGGTAGGGTCTAAAGCCGTGTTGACAATTAGCTAGCAGATTGTTAGTTAACAGATGATTCAGAAGTTGCTTCTGGACACATTTTTCCATGATTTTAGCAAGAGGAGAGAGCAAGGCTATGGGTCGGTAGTTGGAGAGTTCAGTTGACTTTCCACCTTTATGAAGGGGAATAATATGAGATATTTTCCAAAGTGAAGGAATGTAGCCTTCTTCAATGGTTCTGTTAATCAGGATGTTGATGGGATAGGTTAATGCATTAGCAGCAACTTTTAGATACAAAGTGGGTAGAAGGTCAGCAGATGGAGAGGATGGCTTAAGTTTATGCAGCAGAGAACAAATGAGTGAAGAGGGAACAGGTTGCAGTTGAAATGTGGGAATAGAAGTGTTAGAGGAGGTGGAAAGACAGGAGATATCAGGGGAGAGTTGATTGGAAAGAGACTGGACAGTTTCAGTAAAGAAGGTATTGAAGGCATTGGCAGTCTCTTTGGGATTATCTTGGGAGGTGCCTGCTGGGCTTGGAGTGTCCGAGTGGCCAAGCTTCATGAGACTATTTATTCCTGCTCAGAACTTTTGTGGGTTATGTAGGCTAGCCTGATGCAAATGGCAGTAGTAGTTTCTTTTATCAAGAATTACTGCTTTTTTGTAATGTTTCTTATTTGTTTAAAGTTGAGTTGGTCAGTGGGATCTTTAGTACTGCGGTATTTGGACCAGAGTTTATTTTTCAGAATAATCTTTTGCCTTGTGTCCTTTGTTAGCCAAGGGGTGGCTTTTGAGGAAAGTCTGATGGACCTTGTGGGAGCATGTGAGTCAAGAATAGATAAGAATTTACAGTTAAAATAAGTCACGGCATCATCCAGTGGGAGGTGTTTAAGAGGAGACCAATTGCAGGACCTAAGTTCAGCTTCAAATCTATCAGGGTTAAAATTTTAGTTTGTTCTAACAATTTTGTATTTAGTTAAATTAGGGGTATCAGTTTTATATCTAATTAAGTAAGTAAGTAAGGGCATGGTCACTTATCTCCTCAGGCAGCGTACCTACTGTATATGTTTGGTGGTGGCTATTTATCAGGATCCAGTCTAAAATGCTATTTTTGTTGCTAGGTTTATTTGTTCTGGTGTGGGAAAGAATGGTTTGTGAAAAAACATGAAGATTTAAGAGAGTGGAAGGGTCAGCTGAAGAGCAGGTATTCCAGTCTATATTGACATCCCCAAAGACTATTGTTTCTTGTGGAAAGTGTATGGCCAGCCAGCTAAGGATTTCTTCTAAGGTACTGATGTTGTTGCCTGGGGGCAGGTATATGCAGATTATATAAATGGATTTGTAGGCATTAATCTGGAGTTTGGATATAAGGATTTCGGCATTACTTTCAGGGGGAGGTTTATCCTGTAAGGCAGTGATTTGCATCCCTGATTTGTAGAGGATTGCTACTCCACCACCTTTTTTAACATCACGGTCTAGTCGATGGATGTTGTAGCCTGGGGGAATAATCTCTTTGTCCTGAATTACTGGTTTAAGCCAGGTTTCAGACAAGCAAAGGATGTTGAATGAGTGTACGTCAAGTAATGCATGAAGGGGGGCAATTTTATTTTTAATACTGCGGATGTTAATGTGAGCTATAGTGAGAGAGTTTGGGGGTTTTGTTAGTATATTTGAGTTAGAGGGAAGAGTGCAAAGAGGGTTTATAGTTGAAGTGTTGTTTGGGCCTGGGTTGGGTTGAATGTCACCTGCTAGAAGAGAGAGGATTAATCTTTTTAACCAGTTAGAGGGTTTAGGGGAAATGAGTAGGGATTTTCTGTCTTTATGATGGGAGTAGGTAATGTGAACCTTTCTATGAAATTTTGTAGGGAGGTAGCTGTGAGAAAATATGAAGTTAAAACAGTGATGAGATGAATTTATGGAAGGTAAAGTAATATGTCTGGAGAAAGTATTAGCTTCTGTGAGGCTACAATGTTCATAGGATATTAGAAAGTAGGGTACAATAAGGAAAGGGAAAATTGAGAATGTGAGAAGTTGTTTTGAATGTGATGATGTTACTAGAGTAGGCATAGTGACAGGAGAGTTGCAAGGAATTAATTTGGGAAGAGGAAGAAGAAATAATGACAGGAGGTGATGGATGATACTTGTGAAAAAGTAGGTGTGGCAGGTGGATGGTTATAAGTAGTTCAGAGGTGGAGGGTGTAAGAGTGATTGGAGGAATAAAAGTGGGGGGAGTAGTTAAGGAAGTATAAGTTTAGGACCACTGGGGGTGTGTGGGAATTGGGGGTAGGGTAGGGGAGAGGAGTGAGCCTGCAGGGGGAATGGAGCGGGTACAGAAAAAAGGAAGGACAACAGTCAGAAAACAATCAGAAAAAGCAGCTAATTTAAGGTAAGTGAAGGTGGGTGAAAGGAGTGATAAAAGGGTTAGGCTGTGTTCAAACTGAGAATTTAATAAAAAATATATATGTGGGGGAGAAAAGGAAATGTTCAGAAGCAATGATACAAACAGCAGGAATATTAGGTAAGATTAACGTAGTGGGGAGAGAGAAATTCATGTAGAATATTGTTGCAAGGTTAGGGTGCCATCTATTGGGCAAAAAAAAGAAATACAGAAGAGAGTACTTTGCAGTGGAGAGCTGGGATGAGAAATAAAAGGAAAATGAAATTTCTAGGGATTATTCCAGGTGTCCAGGGATATTATGTGATGGACAGGCCAGAAAGGGAGAGGTAGCAACTAGTAGTAGGCTGCTATGTGTCCAGGCTGAACTAGCGACACTGTAGTTGAGGTTACGTAAAACAGAATACAAAAATCAACTATAAGGCTAGATGAGGGAACACATACTTTCTAGATTCCTTTTAAATACAGGGTTCAGAGGTAGGAAGCCCAAATTCTTTGAGAAAAACAGGGGAAGAGGCAGTGGAAGGTCCTTTATATAGGTTCTTATTCACCAGGAGAGCATCTGTAGATCCAGGGAGTAGCATTTAGCTAAAGAGTTTCTAGATTCCTTTTAAATACAGGGTTCAGAGGTGGGAAGCCCAAATTCTTTGAGAAAAACAGGGGAAAAGGCAGTGGAAGGTCCTTTATATAGGTTCTTGTTCACCAGGAGAGCATCTGTAGATCCAGTGTATAGGGTTTAGCTAAAGAGTTTCTAGATTCCTTTTAAATACAGGGTTCAGAGGTGGGAAGCCCAAATTCTTTGAGAAAAACAGGGGAAGAGGCAGTGGAAGGTCCTTTATATAGGTTCTTGTTCACCAGGAGAACATCTGTAAATCCAGGGAGTAAGGTTTAGCTAAAGAGTGGCACAGGATTGCTAGGGTCAGAAACGCATAGCAGCCAGGTGTAGACCAGGATAAAAGTCACATATTGTTTCAAGATTTGATCTATGTATTTACCTAATTGTTCAAGTTTAGATTCACCTTTAAGGACTACATCAATGGAACTGTATATAAGAGGGGCATCTTCAGGGAGTTGCAGAATGGGGCAACCAGGAGCCAGTCATCCAGATAAGGGAATACTAGTTAAGGCAGTAGTATAAGATGCATCTTCTAAAGTGCTTCATGCATCATGGTAAGCATCCTGGTGGAAACTGTGAGTACTGAGGAAAGTTCAAATGGTATCACTTTATGCTGGTAATTATGCCCACCCAGAGCAAACCAGGGGATTCTTCTGCATGGGACCAAAATAATGTTGCATCAAGGACTGACATAATGCCTAATTATACTATCCTAGTACTCTGGGGGCGAAAGGCCATGATATCATGCAGGGATGATATCTAAACGTGAATGCACCAAATGTGTTGGCTCAAGTTCATAGGGTCCAATGTGAGGGTGGAACGTCATACTGCCCCTTCAGAACTAAAATGAGACAGAAGTAAAACCAAGGTCCTTGATATAATTCTGAGTCAGCATGTATGTCCCATTTCCACAATAGCATCTGTGTCTGCAGAAGCAGCTGTACTGAAACTGATGAGCAACAAGCAGACCCCTTTCTATGGAAGGAATAAAGAGCTCCAGAAAGTGTTAAAAACTATATCTAGATCCCACTAATCCTTTGATGCAGTTTTCCAAACTACAATCATCTCAGAAAAATAACCAAGAGACAGTTATAGATGACAGTCAGATTATAGATGTGATGATTAGGGAGTCCCCAGCTTGTGTGACTTAATTAGCAGAGGAGGGAGCTTTCAGACACCAAGGAAGTATTTTCATATTTTGGGGTTAGCAGTGGAATGAATTGAAATGGCAAATGCAGGTTACTAGAGGCCTTCTGCAGAGGAACTGGTCTACTTCTTTCTTAAGACACTATCGACTAGGTTCAAGACAAGTTGACCAAAGAATACTTCCCCCCAAAATGGGTAACCATCATGTTGTTCATGAATTTCTTCTTGTGGATGGACAATTTCAACTACACAGTACAGTGCAAATACAAACCAGAGCCTGTACACATATGAAGAGCATGAGCACATGTAATACAATGTTTCACAGTGTGGGATGTCAGCAGAGTCTCATGGAAAACTTCCACGAGCCCAGACTCATGAAGTTCATTGTGCTTATCCAGTATCTTCCTCACAGAGTAGGTTTGGAAATGAGATTAAGAGAAGACTAAGTGAGGGCACTAAGCATCAACATTGCAGATGAATAAAGTAGTATTCAAATTTCTGGGCTTCTTGTCCATTGATAAGGTGGAAAATGCTATGGTATTTGTGGCCTGGGCTGAACTGAAGAGAACACTTTGGCATTTGCACAAGGTTGCTTAGTCAGTTATTTTGTCTACTCAAATGGTAGTTTATAAAGGGCACTGAACTTTTTTCAAGGCTAAAGGGGGAGAATCATGGTGCCTTTAGGCTGATATGATCATTTCACTAATGGCAGGGTATCCCAAGGCTTGTTGGGCTTATTCTGTAGAAACTCTAGAAGGCAGTTTTGGGGGGTGTGAGGCCATTCTAAGAGCTTTGCTATAAAGCTTTGAGCATCTAAAATTGAGGTGTCTTCTGGAACTGATGCAGACAGAAAAGCAGACTCATTACTCTTGTCCATCTCAGCTACAGTAGCCCGAAGATACTCTGATTCCTAAAGGGACAGAGAGGGCTAGAATGCTCCATGATCGTTTGTATCCATGAGTGTGAGCTTGCATGAGGCTGAGCATATCAAAGGCCAAGCAAAGTATCTTGAGAGCAGGGACCCATGCTTCAATGAGCACTAGCCAAAGAGAAGCATTTAGTAATGAGATACCTGCACCAGGCCAGACATGACCTTCAAACCAAATGTATCAATGGTGCACTCCTGCACATTCAGCTCATGCTCCCAACAAATGTCCAGACCCTGAAATGCAAACCCTGGTAAAGGAAGACAATCTGGAGTCTCCTTGAGTTTGATCTACTAGGCAATGCAAGCTGGAGACTAGCCTCACCAAGACACTTTCTAGTCCTATTATTAGTCTTAAGTGTCCGAGTCTATGAACAGATGGCTCAAAGAATTGATTTCTATCATCTAGCTGGTCAGCTATTGCCTCCAAACAGTCATCTGAGGACAGAATGATGCAAGAACTTTGGAATAATTTCCTCAGAACAGTAGCAGAGGTTATGAATCTCAGGTCATAGGATTTACAACTGAGACCATGAACCAGTTAGACCTTGAACTCTCACAAGCTGAGGGCAATCTCACAACCTTCAGGGTCTAAGGGAACAAATTAATAATATACTACTATCAAGCTGATTCAGAGTGGATCTGTCTTGTAAGCACTGGACATTGTGGTAATGCTCTCACTTATGGCTGGGCTATGAGGAGAACCCTCCTACCTCTCTTTATACAAAGATCTCTTGATCACCATCATCCTCATTAAGCGAGCCAAACAGTTTTTCCTCCTTCAATGTTGAGAAGTTAAGTTAAATTTTTAGCATTGATTTATGTGCTCTTATTAATTAATTTATTTATTAAATTTGTTAACCAGGGTAGAGGGCTGATCAATATTGACCAATTTCAGTCTCATCATGGGAGAAAGACAAAACTAAAGTACATTTGAAAAGCATACAATTAGACAGAAAGTAAAATACAGTAGTACAGTAAATAATCACCAATTGCATTGAAAAGCAGTGCAATGGTACATACTGCATACAATATATATATATATATATATATATATATATATATATATATATATATATATATATATATATATAAACATTAACTGTGTAGCTCTAAAATATCCCTTCAAAATAGGTAAACCAATATGTTCTATTGGAAGGATCAACTTATCCAAGTTGAACCATGCTCTTGTCCCCTGCTAGATAAAATCCTTCAAGTCTTTATTAATTACTGTCCACAACTTCTCCTCTCATTGATAAAAATATGCCTGACCTGTATATAAAACAAAAGGGAATAGAAATATTTATCTGCTTGCATCTTGCAATCCATATTAAAAAATAAGATCTTCCAGTTCCATTAATTTTATATCCTGAAAAGACTTGAAATTATTTCAAGATATTCCACAACATTAAGATGTTCTTTTCTGGTTTTATCAGGCACAAAATAATATCATCTACAAATAATGCAAACTTTTTTTGATTACCATGACAATTATATCCTCGAATTTCTGAGTTTCTGAGACACTTCTGCCTGTTTTTTCTGTTCAGATACAACTTATTTGAGAGGAACCCTCCCATCATGCTTTTTGCCTCTGATCCCTCATATATCTTTCTAATTTGTCATATTATTGTATCAGGGAATGCAAATGCTTCCATTGGCCTACTAAAATCCCAGCTTACTCTGTTGAATGCTTTCTCTCCATCAAGACCCACCAACAATAGTGGTACTTTCTTGCATTTTACTTCCCTCTGAGTCATCATTGTTTTGTTAATGTTGTCAAATGTTTGCCTCCCTTCTGCAAAACCACATTGATCCATATCTATCAAGTTTGGCAACACCTTTGCCATTCTTTTAGGTATTATGGACATAAGCACCTTATAATCATGGTTTAAAACTCAAATGGGCCTATATGAAGCTGCATCTTATGGGTCTTTACTGTCTTTAGGTATTATAGCCAGCACATCTTACTTTTAAGATTTTGGTGCATCCCTTACTTTTAAAATACTTACAAATCTTTATCACTTTCTTCCCTCTTAGCTTCCAAACATCTACAGGAATACCATCTATTCCTGGAGAACTTTCATGCAGATTGATTGTATGTCTCTCATTTCCTCCTATCTTAACTAATTGTTGAGCCTCACCTACCTTTTTTTGGTTATTTATTTATTTATTTGTTATAGGCTCCCTACATCTTGCAACAACCCTTTCTACTTTCTGTTGCCTAAGTAGTTGTGTTAGAAGTTTTTGTGCTGTGAAATTATTATCAAAAACAACAGCCTTTCTCAACTCATGCATATTATCCAGATACTCCCTGTTTTCTCTTTAGTACTCCGCAGCTGCACCTCTTCTTATTCTGTGAGATTTCCTTTATTCTGCAACATTTTAATGATTTTTCATCCTGTAAATAGACTACTAAACTATTCACTCCAATCGTCATTCAGTTTTTTTCTAGTATGTTGAGACACTTGCGCAATTACTTCTAAATGAGCTTTTACAGATTCTGTTTTGTCTACAATAAATATACAACATTGTTCTTCTAGTAAAGCACATGTACCCCCTTGGGATGCTGGTATGTAAACTAATGCCATTTGATTTTGTAAAACCATAGTTCATATAGCTGTCATTTAGACAGTAATGTCAAGAAGTGCATTGAAAGGGGCATTTGCCAATACCGCAATTACTTTGGATAGTTTTTTCAGCTACCAGAGGACTTTTGCAGCCCCATACCAAGGGAAAATACCTGCTCCAGAGATTACATCATCTCCTAAATCTATATCTTTTAATTTAATATAATCAAGATTTTGATGATATATACACAATGTATCTAAGGTGTCTACTGGATTTTCTGGACTTAAAATCACAGGTAATATATCCCTTTTCTTTTTTGCATTTCTAATGCTTCCTTTTGGTAACTCTTTTACATGATGCATTGCTGGTACCACTAACCCTATATAACATGTGCCGTCCCATCCCTTTGGTAACCATTTATAAGCATATTTACCACAGATGTAATATAACCCATCTGGTAGAGCAACACTGCTATTTGACAGACTGCAATTTACTTGCCCCATATCATGTACAACTGTAAAGATTTTATCTGTTTTACTTCGCCAACATGTAATATTGGTTTTACACTCATTTTTATCATTTTGTGAAAAATGAAATACTGCTGTGCCACTTAATATTAACTGACCCTTAATTGGTATAAAAATAGGAAAAGCATGAAACAATACTCCACGTACTGGTATGTGGTTGTGAAAGTTTATCATTTCAATTGTTTGAACACAATTACTATTACCCACTGGAACAGTTCTATTTTGTTCAAAATGTGATTTGCTGCACTATAGCAGATAACTGCACTCTAGCTTTACATAACTGTACATTTATGACTTGGCCTCCAACTACTAAGAGAATTTAGTGGAATAGGTATTAGAGGCATGACCCCTGGTATTTTTGGTATTAAACTACATACCCAACAATTAGAAACATTCATGCTTTTTGTATACCAACATTGTCTTGCCAAAAAGATATTAAAAGATGGTAACCAATCTTGTTCATTTTTTCGCATTTCTTTACTTTCATTTTTGTGTAGTTTTATGGTTTTATTAACAGGTTGCAAATACAATTTAATGCTAAGCAATACAATGATAATTAATATGACAGTTATTACTGCTTTAAAAAAATCTTTTAAATAAAATTTCCATTGTCGATTGATTTTGCCTTTGGTCATCCGGAACTGGATTTCCAAAATTTCCACTTTAAACCATGTCAATTTCATTATGGTTTTCTTTGTTGGAAACCTACAAGAGAATACACTTAATCAGATTTACATTGCTCACTATTTTTGATCATTTTTAGTTGATCTTTATGTACCAACATTGTTCTGTTTTTCTTTTTTCCTTTGATTTTTGTACATTAATGGTCCAATTTGTTCCACTACTTCAAAAGGGCCTTGCCAATTTCTAGCCCATGGTCCTTCCATTTGGAATATTTTTACCAATACTTTTGTTCCGCAGGGAAGGTTTTCTTCAGCTGTTAATATTGGCACCTTTTTCCATAGATGGAATGCCTGTTCCCTTGCATTATAGTCACATATGCCAGTAAGTTGTTTTAGCCATTCCTGATGTTTGCTGATTTCTAACATGGGCCTACCATCAGGTATATCTGGAACAAATGGTAATTGTATGGGCATTTTGTGGCCTGTCATTACTTCATATGAGGAAATACCTGGTTTTCTGTTTGGTGTCACTTGAATACCCATTAAAATACCAGGCAGATGATGTACCCATGTATTATCTTTTTCCAAGCATACCTTTTTTAGACTTTTTTTTAACATCCGGTTCATACATTCTACAATGTCATTAGATTGTGGATGGTATGGTACATGAAACCTTTGCTGTATGCCTAACAGATTACACATTTGTTTAATGAGATCACTAACAAACTGTGGACCATTATCTGACTCTATGACCCATGGCCATCCCCAATGACAGAAAATATTTTTCCGTAAGGCTTCTGCTGTTGCCTTTGCTGTCATGGTTTTGGTAGGAACTGCTTCTACCCATTTTGAAAAGATATCCAGTACTACTAGTAGATACATGTAACCTCCCTTTGCTGTTGGCAAATGACCTGTATAATCTATCTGGACTGCATACCATGGCCTATCTGCTGTTTGTACTGAATGTAACTGAGTATTTTTGCTTTTAGCATTTACCTGCAGACAGATTAAACATTCTTCTACAATCAGCTTGCAGACCTTTCTTAAATTTGGGTTCCAATACTTTTCTTTTACAACTGCCCATAGCTTATCAGCTCCTACATGGCCAGTATTTGGTGATTTAACTTGACCACCTGACATGCCAACTGAAATGGTACATATGGCAACTGTAACCCCTAGGAGGTTAGTGTATGCATAGTACTCCTTTGGTAGTATACCCGTTAGTCTGCACTGATCAGTTTCTTCTTTTAAGCCCTGTTGTGTTTGTATATTTACAAGGTCTTTTTCTATTGACTCTTCATCTAACTCTTTTAAGACACTAACTTCTACACTGGCATACTCATATTCTGGAAGTTCTTTTACATTTTGTGCTGCTTGTTTTGCCAAAGTATCAGCTAACGCATTTAACCTGTAAGTTTCATTGGTTGCCTTTTATGTGCTTTTACATTTAAGACGCTATACTGTCCCTGTTGATTTGACATTTTTATAACTTTATATATACCTTTTAATATTTCAGCATGCCGTAATGGTTTACCTGCACTATCCACAAATCCTTGCCTTACCCAGGTTTCCATATGCAGTCTTAAAGAATTTACTATATAATTACTATCTGAAGAAATGTTAACAGGATTGTAATACTTTAGCATTTACAGTACTGCCTCCAGTTCAGCTATTTGAGCTGACATATGCCCTGGTAACTTGATTAGTTCAGGAGAATCCAGCTGTGGATTCTCTGGAACTATGGCAAATCCTGTACAGTATCTGCCTTTATCTCAATATCACACTCCATCCACAAAGATGGATGGCTTAAAGTGATCAAAATCAGATGCTAAAAATTGCACATCAGATGACATTATCTTTTCTAAACAGGTATGCTGTTTTCCTTCATATCCCATGTGGTTTGACAAATAGTATTTGTCCCTGTCTGTATAGTGACAGCTTTCATTCCAAAAAATGCCATCCATTTTGCAAAGACTGCCTGACTAATATCATCTGTGATTTTATTCATTTCAAAATTGTCTTTCAGAGCTTTTACTGCTTGATGTGGTGTTTGTACTATAAGGCTGGAAAATACAGTCAAATATTCAGTTTGTTTAATACCCCAGTAAATGGCTAATAATTGCTGTATACATGGGTGGTAGCCAAGTTCCACTGGAGTCATCTTTCTACTACAGAAAGTGATTGGGCGTAATGTTTTTCCATTCTGTTGCTACCATGTAGACATTCCTGTAGTAGTACCAAAGACAGTGTTTTTTTTTCCTGCTGCTGCTTGTAGCACTAATAGTAACCTTGGTGTGGGTGCTATTAATTTTGTAGCTTGTGCTAAGTTTACTTTTATTTGTGAAAAGGCCTCCTCTTCATGGGATCCTCACACTAAAAAGGTGGAGTTCTTTTGTTCCTGTAACATGCATAATCCTCTATAAATTCCCTATTGTAATTCATGATTCCCATGAATTTATGTAGGTCTGCTATAGTCAGTGGCTTTTCCATCTGTAAAATGCCTTGCACATGCATAGGACAAGGAGACCTTCCTATTGGTTTTATAATAGCACCTAGAAACTTGATTTCTTATGACATAAATTGAATTTTTTTTACTTTTAACCTTAAACCCTGCCTGCTGAAGAGTATGAAAAACTATTTTAAGAAGCTGTACATGCTCCTCTACTGTCTCTGACTGAATCAAAATGTCATCAATGTAATGTAATACTGAATCATCCTTTTCCAAATGTTGTAGAATGGATCCTACTGTCTGATGAAAAATAACTGGACTATTTTGAAACCCTTGTGGTAACCCTATCATGACATATTGCTGTTTTTTTAAATGTAAAGGCAAATCTTGGCCAATCTTTTTTCCTGAGTGGTACTGCAAAAAATCACTTTGCTAAATCTATTACTATAAACCACTTACTTTGTGGCTTAATATGTGCAGCCAGCTCTGGGACTCCTGGAGTCAAATGTGCTCTAGGAGTAGTATATTGATTAACCTTCCGTAAATCAATAACAAGACGATAACTGCCATCTTTTTTCTTGACTGGCCAGATTGTTGAATTTGCTGGACTGTTGCCTTTTTGTATAATCCCTTCCTTTTCCCATTCTGCAACACATTTTTCCATATGTTCTTCTGCCTCCCTAGGAATAGGATATTATTTTTGAAAAGGTGGCATATAGTCCTGATCACTTCCTACCCCTACTGAGCTTTCTAGTTTCCCACAATCACTGGGACCCTTGGACCACAGATTTGGGAATTGCTGTTGTAAATGCTTCTACGCATCCTCACTGTCTGTATTTACATATTCTGTAGATTTATCAGGTTTTTCAGGTAGACAGATTGTATAGCAACCTGTACTTTGCTCTCCCTCTCCTTTTTGCTTGTCTCCTATCCACAAGATTCCATTAGGTAGATCAATTACTATGCCCAAAAGCCCTAGAATGTCCATACCAAAATGGTAATTGAGCAAGATGTATTCATTAAAATGCACCCTTCCATGTTTGTCCCTCTTAGCTAAACTTTATATCCACATTTTGGCTACTCACTGCATAGCATCCTGTGCCATTACATGCTGAAATGCAAACCTTTTTATAGGATTTGCTGGTAACTGTCTGTTTGTGACAAATACTGCTGCCCCTGTGTCTAATAACACATTTTTCCACAGTGACCCCTCTACTCCAGTATCAATCAGTGGTCATCCATCTCGACCCTTTTTAAAAGGAAATATACCAGAGTGGGGGGGGCACATCACTATTGTAAGGAGATCCACTCATCACCCCTTTATTGTCAAATGCAATATGACATACCTCATGTTCTTGCTTGTCATCTTTCTCTGTGTCTGAGTGATCTACATATATAGGCTTTTCAATCTCTTTTCTTAACTGTTGCCTAGCTATTCCCTCTACCTGTTCTATCAAATGCTTCAAATTTACAGGTGAAACTGCTTGAAAATCTACAGGGCCCACTTCCCCTTTTTCTGTATACTGATGGCCCTTATAGCTGTTTTTACCAATATTGTAAGGTTTTTGTACATAATCCTGCTTTTCTGACTTTTCTTGTAAATTTTTTTTGCTCTGTTTATGGAAACACCCCATGTTCTTCCTTCTTTTTATGCCAGGCTTTGTAATGCTCACAATTTTGCTTCACATGTCCTATTTTTTTTTACAAAAGAAGCATGTTGATGCCTTTTTTTCATTATCTGTGCCTGATCCTGGTGCTATAGAGGCAGGAGCTGCCCTTTCTGCTGGAGGTTGGTCACACCACCGTTGCCTTCCCCTGTTTTTTTACTTCACCAATTACCTCAAATAGCTCAGTATTATCTTCAAATGCAATGATATGGTGTGAGTATAATGTCCCATCATCGGCCATAGTCTGTCCCCTCATTAATTTTTGTACCAAATCAGTGAGGGTGTCAGAATTTTCTTCATAGATACATTTAATATTCCCTGGAATTCCTTTTACTTGCTTTAAGAAGCAATATATTAGCTCTTTTTGTATTTCTCTTTTTCCCATTTCTCTGTCTGATTTTTGATATATGATTTGAAAGGCAAGCTTAAAATGTTCAGTTTGTTCCATTAATTTATCTGTGATAGTAATTTTGAAATTATCTAATAACTTAGCTGTGAGCGGCTGCCCTTGTGTAAATGCCATTAGAACAGCTGTCATACATCTTACTTTACTGTTTAACTGATAAGTATCTTGCTTTAACTGAATAAAAGTTTTAAAACATTTGGGAATGAAAATCCAGAAACATCTAAGTAATGCATCTGTCCATATACCAGATCCTGCTGTATATGCCACCCATTTTTCAAATGCAAACATGTTCTAAAATATGCCTTTTTTATCATTCCACTGTGGTAAACTCTGTAGTAACATAGACTGTGTATATAAATCTGTAGTGGTTTTCTGTCCCTGTTCTATAATTTGGACTGGTTTTGTGTTTTTTAACTCTTCCTTAAGCTGGGATATTAAAACAGTAGTTTGTAGGTTAGTGTCTGTTAACTCATCTAATTCTTCTTCCTTTTCCTTCAAATGCTGTTTAAGGTCTGTCATTTCTGTCTATAATTGTTTACGGGGTATATGATATCTGTTATTAGATTCCTCTGTTGATGACAGGTCTCCTATACACTTTTGACGGAGGTCTTGGATGTCATTCCTGAACTTTTTAAACTCACCTTGTTTGTCTTTTAAGAATTTAAATTCCTCTGTCAATTTACCATAAGCCTTATTTCTGTCCTCATTTGTATGTGTAGTGATGGCATCATTCCACACTTGTACATAATTTTTAAAGGGTGTCACAAGATCTACAGGGGATTCTGTCAATAACAGATGTGACTGTTGTTGTAATTCAGAGATTAATGTATTGACAGGACATAACTGCTTTACATCTGGATATAATGAAAATACTTTACCCTTAGTTAATTCTTTATCATGAAAAGGTCTCTCTTCACAGTCTATTTTTTAGCAATATCATGTAATACTTATTTATAGCATGGTACACAAAATGCAATTTCTGTTGAATCACACAATAAACATTTACTATGATATACTTCATTTTTCTGTTGAAAATACCAATTAAATGCTACAATCCACTTACATAATGCCTGTATGTCAACTTGCCCCAATAAGGTTTTAGATTTACTAATGTGCTGTGTATACCGACATTGCAATTTACTCCATATTTTATCTGGTTGTCCTGCTACATTAAGAGTAAAGCTTGGCTTACATTTGCTTGAATTCTGTCTAATAGCATACATACTAAAAAATATGACACAGAAAAAAGGTCTTACCACTTTGCAAGAAACCAAGTGATCAGTCTGTTGTTGCAGATAGCTGGAAGTTTTTTCTGAGTCACTCGAGAAGCTGGTGAATTACAACAGTGGGCTGTTGTAACAAGTAGATGTCCACCTTTCTTGGAGAATTTATGGCACTGCGACTTACCTGCACTGCAGGCTCAATCTGGATTCAGACATCTGAGGAACTTTACTGCTGCAAGCTGTATAAACTGGAATATTTCTGTTTAGGATTTACACATATGTACAAATGTTAGTTACTGCAACTTTACTGAAGTGACCCTCTGCAGGCATCACTCCCCCTGAGTTCAAATGCAGGTAGGCTCACCATTGAAAAATTAATTACTATGGTGCTACTTCTGTGATGGATCTGAAGTCATCATAAGACACTAAGGTCTCGGTGTCTGGATATTGCTGAAATAAAAGTTTAGTTATAATTTCATTCACAGTCTGTTGCCCACAGAAACTTGCAGAATGTACACTGATGCAGCACCAAACTCTGTCACATTAAGAGCAGTAACTAATAAATAACTTTTTTTATAACAAATCACATGCAGTACTGTTACAGCTTCAGGTACTGTGCTACTTTACTTCTCAAACAGCATGGATGTTGTAAGAAATACAATATTACCTCGGAACAAGAGTGTTCCTATACAAATACCTCTAACAATTTTATCTACTATAGTCTCTTTTTATATCCTGTTTTTCGTCTTGTATTCTATTTTAGACTTGTATTGAGACATTTGTTTGCTGATGTTTGCAAGAAAATATATTTTTATCCTGTAGAAAAACAATGCTGATATTGTCTTTTAAGGAAATTTTGTCTGCAAATGATGACTTGATAGAAGCATGTTCATTAAAACTTCCTTGCTTAACAATATCATATGATAAAAACATGTACAGATTATTTTCCTGTTAGTAACATGTCCATTCTTTAAGGAAGCAGGTTAGCTTTCTTGCTGACAATGTGAAATGCATACATCCTGTTTTTTTACATTTTTGCTAAGTCTGTAAGAGGTCAGCTCTCTTGCTGACAATGTAAAATGCATATATTCTTGTTCATTTTGTAGGAAAACATGTCCATTAAGCAAATCCTTATTTTTTCATGCCACGGTAATTTAGTATGGATGCTAATCACATATTACTAAACTCTATTTCTACATTTAAGCAATCTTTATTTTTTACCTTATTTATTTTGCATATTTGTAGCAGAATTACTTTCAATCTTAATACCTTGTTGAGCATACTCTAATAGTCCTACCTCTAAACAATTATTGTGCCTTCTTAACCATATGTTTTTTCTTTTATTTTTACCCTATTTTTAAAGTCCAGTTTCATGTTATCCCACTCATTAGCTATAACTTCTGAAGAAAGTTCTATCTTCCCTAGTAACTCTTGAATAAGTTCCACTACCCATTCTTTAAATGTTTCTCTTTTTAAAGGATAAGTGGGGAAACACTAGTGTCCAATGTTTACCTCATTACAATGAATGTTTATTTTAGTTGCTACTGGTGCACAATCTGAAATAGTTACTAAATATGTGTCAAAGTTTCCAATTAAATGCACATGTTCCTGTGAAATATAATTTCTGTTTAGTCTAACTCAGCTGTTGTACCTTGAGGAATAATATGTAAATTCTATCTGAGTTCTTACTACTGAATTCACATCTTCCATATCAAACATTTTCATAAATTCCTTCAGAAATCTACCCTCTTTTGTTATATTTTGCATTCTAGACCCCTCCTGATACATTTTCACTGCCACAAATCAAGTTCCAGTCCCCAACAATAAGTAATATTCCCTGCTGAGAACTGATTATTTCCTCCCAAAAATGTCTTAAATTCCATCATAGCAGTTTTAGGAGGAATATAAATATATGCCAGCATAATCCTCCTCTTTTGCCACTAGCCCGTTACTTCACACAAATCACCATTATTATCTTTTTTCCCTCTTCTATCAATATTGGAGCTCCTCTGGCAATAAGTATAATGACTCCCCCTTTTTCTTTGTCCTTGGTATTCTACTGAATATCCATCCTGAAATCTTTTCATTATCAAATTCACATGTTCACTTCTATCCAAATGTGCCTCCTGTAACATTGCTATTTGCACTTGGGTTTATTAAAATAATTCAGTACTATTACCTTTTTGTCTATGCCTGTGAGGCCATTCATGTTGCAGAATAATATGGATAGTTTAGCCATTTCGATAAGAAGTTATTATACCCATATTTGCCAGCTTTTTTAAATGTCTGTTTATAACTTTTGTGCTACATGTACCCACTAATGTTTGTCAGGGTGATATTTTATTCAGTTGTTTCTCGTCATCGCCAGTTAAACCCAAGTCACATTTTACAAGGCTTTTAGTTTTAGTAACACCCCCCAAAAAACAGAACTTTTTAAGTTAAAAAAAAAACACAAAACTATGTACATGTTCAGATAATTAAATTTAACTCTTGATATAACAATTGCCCCAAATTGACAGCTGCACACACAGGCATAATGTAACCTAAAATTAAGGTTATCCATGGTAAAACACATGCTACAACCTGTATTCCTACTAATGCTAATTGCTGTCTGTTCTTGTCTTATCTTTATTTCACCAAATGTGAAAAATATCTTGTATGCTTTCAGAAAACAGTTACTTGGAGGGTGTGGCCAAGATGGCTAACTGAGAACAGCAACCGGGGAAAGCTCTGTGACTGAAAATATTTCACTGACAGAGAATATAATGAAAAAAAACATTTGGAGATGCTTATTAGCTGATATTATTCATTAATAGTCACAGAAAAGATTTATAATTTCAAGTTCATAAAAAACTGTCATTTTTCTGTCTGAACTTCAACTGCTTGGTTAAGAGAGAGGAATCTTCAACATGAGCCACTCAAGAAATGGTACTCAGGATTCTTGTGTTAAAAAAGACATGCGGTCAATAATATCGAGCATGCAGGATATATTACTTAAAATAGACAAACCGGATATCAAACTAGAAAGTTTCAAAGAAGGGACCAGGAAGAAGATGTATCATGTATAAATTTTTATGAAACAGCAAAGTACACAAAACAGCAGCAGATAAGAATTTTTTAATAATCATGAAGGAAGAATAACTGAAGGTGAGACTCAGATTAAATTTCTTTTAAAACAAAATAACTGGCTCATAGAAAAACTTAATGATTTAGAAAATAGACTGAGACAAAATAACATTAGAATTAATGGTATACCTGAAAAGTAAGTGGGAGATGATATCATAAACTTCTTAACTACTTGGCTACAAAAAACATAAAATCTACCTGAAATGTTATCTTTTGGAAATGAAAAGGCACATAAATTTCTGAGAGCAACTTCAAAGAAGGAAAACTCATCACCCTGTTCAATTATAGTTTAGTTCATGTCTAGCCTAGAAAAAATATCAAATATTAAAAACTGCATCCAACCTATTAAAATAGGTGAACATGTTTTCATATTTGACAATGATTATTCCAGTAAAGTAATGAGTAAAAGAAAATCTTGTTTACCACTTATCAAGGAACTTAAAAAGAACAATACTGAAGACACTTTGGTGTTTTCTGCACAGATCAAATTATTTGTTTCTAAAGAAACCAACATATTTAACACGCTGGGAAAGGCATTCATTTGTTAACAGCAATAACATCCTTAATAATAATAATGAAAAAAATTGTGTGGGACAGTATATCTCTGAAGAGACAGAGTGAGGTGAATTTCTGAAAAAGTGCTTCTAAAATTAAAAAAAAAGTCTAAAACAAGTTACTTTCATTCGCTGGTTGCCAGATATTTATTTTCTGAAACAATAGATTTGCCCTTAAAGTAAAAGGTTTGTACTAGACTTTAATTTTGAAAGCATGTGTAAGTATGTATTTATATTTTAAGCTAAAACATTTTTCATGATTCGTTTTACTGTTTTGCTATATTTATAGCGAAAGACTTAATATAGTTACTTTGAACTTATAAATGTATTTCTAAATGTTAAATAAATAAACATTAAATTATAAGAAATAGTGTTGGTAACTTTAAGACCAAGTTAAGAATTTTATTTTTTTTTCAACTGTCTCTAGTATGTGCATTGCTAGGTTAACTAAATGTCCTATGTATGTAACATGGTTATTGGAAGTGTCAAGGTGCTGGTGATTTTATTTTCTTTGTTCCTGTGTAACACACTCCTTTCACATGTTATGTATGAAGCAACTGACACTTAGAGAAAGCTTGAGAACAAAAGAATGTTCCATTTCTGTCAGAATGCTTGATTCTTCCCACCTTGAGTTGTCCTAAAGAAAATCTACATCAAAGTTCATCACTGAAGTCTGTGAAAAAAGAAAAGATCTTTCTTTTTTCTTTTTTTTAAGTATATATGTGAGAAATCTACTCAAAAATTTTTTTTTATTTTCTTAGAAGTGAAGAACTGGTAAGACAAAAGCTATAGTAATGTTGTATACTGAGATATTGCTAACATATAATTTGCTTACATTTTGCAAGTCAGTAGGTTATTCTGTAGCACTATCTACACATATTAGCTGTATATATTAATTGAAAGAAGCAAAGTTAGATGTTTGTTACTGATTAGAACATCTTAAAAGAACTGAGAGGAAGGAAATACTTACAGAGGAAATCAGCAGCTGCTGTGTGATGTGAGTTGTAATTTTCACATGTAGTCAAATTCTGATGTCAGTATGTGAAGCTTAGATTAGAGCAGCAGTTCACAATTGCTAAAAACACACATTCAAATTAAACAAGCAGGAATTATTTTATATATAGTGAAGATTGTATGCAATACTAGAATTAATAAGAATAAACACATTATGTATAGCATGCAAATGCACAGGGAATAAAATATTTAATATGTTAGATTAATAAAACAGCAGTATCAGTCAGTTAATAAATATGTGCACATTATATAATCTTTATTATAGAGCTGATGATTAAATAGCTCTTTGATAGCAGATTTTAGAAATACAAGATATATACAATAAGGTAAAATGCTAGTAGGAAAATAAGCCAAAAGTATATTTAAATGACAAACTGCTTTTCAGAAAGATGTCTATTTTATATACCTGCATATGGGAGAAATGTGAATGTATAAGATCCCATATAATTTATATATAAAATAATTGGAAAGCTGAAATTTGAAGCTTGGTCATGTGAACTTTGAAGCTTTTTACATGCTGTATGTTATTAGATTCACTAAGACTACATGAAATAACTCATTTCATAAGTCAAAGCTGAAATCTGAGTGCTTCATTGTTGAATCAGTACATCCATTTTGATAGAAAGTAAAGTAGATTTTTCAATATGTTTGAATACAGAAAGGGAGAATGGGATTTGAAGTGAGCACATTCTAACTTTTGAATACAATTTAGACTGCAAATATTTATTCTTGACTTCATAGAAATAGCAAGACATTCTCTTTGACTTCAGTAATGTGTGTGTGTGTGTGTGTGTGTGTGTGTGTGTGTGTGTGTGTGTGTGTGTGTGGGTGTGTGTGTGCATTGATTTCCCTTTTGTATTATAATTTAGTATGACAAGATTATCTGTCACTTGTAAGTTTACAGATGTCTTTATCTTTTCAAGTCCCACTCTGTTATACTTATTTATTTACAGATATAGAGAGTTATAATAATGTTAAACGAGTGAATAATTTAGGCATTGTAATGGGTAATTCATACTACTGTTATATAAATAGGTATATAATATACTATTTGTTAGATTCTTTAATATCTGTGATTAATAGAAGAGTTTTATTAAACTTTTATGTAGTAATTGGGGGAATAGTTTTAAATGGCAAAATATATAACTAAATTAATAGTTTATTATGATTTTTGAACTATATACAATGTTATATTAATTATTTGCAAGACACTGTAGCTTTTTGTTAGTTTTTTGTTGAATGTTTAGGTGTTGGTAGGTAGAATGATAATGCTTTCTTCTCTAAAGTAAACTGGAAATTCCTTACCCAAATCCCACTAGAAGAAGCAGTCCTAACTTTCAACTCTACCTTCCTTAGCATCTTAGCATCTTAGATTCACTTGCTCCCAAAGTCCAAATTAAGTCCACCATATCTCCATGGCTTTCAAAAGCCACTTGTACCCTTATGATAACTAGAGACAAATTATGGAAAAATGGTCACAAACTAAGCTCTCTGCAGACTTACAAAAATATAAAGAACTCAGAAATCTGATAAAAAACACATAAACAAAGATAAAAAGGACTTCTATAACAAATCGCCCACAGCCCTAAAATCTATTTCTAAAAAACTCTGGAACTCTATTAACCAAATATTACATCCCGGTAATCTCAGCTCTCCCAATTAATGCCCAGACAAAACATCTGAAGAAACTGCCACTATCTTCAATACCTATTTTATTGATTCAATATCTAAGCTACTGAACCCTAACCCAAACTCCTCTACTACTAACATCTCCATCTTTTCTGAACCTACTCCTAATACTATCTCCTAAAATACCTTCTTCCTCAAAGCTGTACCTAGTAGCTACATCAAAACTCTACTCTCTAAATTAAAACCATGCTCAACATCAGCTGACAATATTCCTTCCACTTTTCTTCTACTAGCAGCTGACTCTCTTGCTCTCCCTGTATCTATCTTAATTAATCACTCTATCTCTGAAGTCCCTTCCAACTGGAAACAATGCCACACTCTACCTATACACAAAGGAGGTAACTCCTCTATCTCCAACTTTAGACCTATCGCTGTCCTCTCCCCTCTCTCTGAAGTACTATAAAAATGTATTCATAAACAAGTTATGTAGTATCTAATACAGGGAAATCTGCTTACACCCACTCAACATGGCTTCAGACCCAAACATAGCACCACTACAGCTCTATTATCCTTTCTCAACACTGTCTCAATAGACATGGATGACCATAAACGTATTTCCAACCTATTCCTGAACATCTCAAAAGCTTTCAACACTGTCTCACACTCTCTTCTGCTGCACAAACTGAATAACCTCAACTTCTCCTCTGATACTGTTGCATGGTTCTCCAGCTACCTCACTGATAGATCTCAATCAGTGAGATGGCACTTTGCACTCTCCCCTTCTCTCCCTGTAAAAATGAGTGTACCTGAAGGGTCTATCTTAGGGCCTTTAGTTTTTAATATCTTTACTAATCATCTCTATACCTCCTGTCCTCAGTCATCTTTAGTGGAATATGGAGATGACTCTACAGTTATCACCACAGCCAACTCTCCCTCTAAGCACTTCTCAGCTACTCAGACATCTTTAACTTAGTTGAAACATGGCTCTCCAACAACCAGCTCATCTTTAACCCTAAAAAAACAAAGCTGTTACTCTTCCTACCTAAAAAGTTCAACAATATTAAATCCTCCTTCTCCATACAATCTCTTAATAACACTCCCATTCAGGTAGAATCCAGTACTAAGCTCTTAGGCTTAACCATCGATGATCAGCTTAAATTTGACTTGCATGTTAATAACTGTATCAAAAAACTCATTCAGAACTAGGGCTCCTTTACCATAACAAGAAATTCCTTACCTCTGAAGCCAAGATTACTCTCTCTTTCATAACTACCTTCTACCCAGTATAATATACAATTGTCAAATTCTCACAAATCTTAACTCAGCACTCATGACCAAACTTGAATCTACCTACAACAAGGTAGCTAGATTTGCTGCCCAACAAATCTACAAATCCCATTACTGTCTCTCTCTAAAACACCTAAACTGGCTTGAATTACCCCACCAGCTTCTTGTCTCTCAGCTCGAGATCATCCATTCTATCCTCTACCAGCCTTCCTACTGCTCAGCACTATCCCCTCTCATCTCCCATTATTCTCCCTCCAGACCTCTCCAAAGCTCTAACCAAGACCTACTACAAATCTACAAACACAAGTCTAAATTTAGACACAACATGTACAGCTATCACCCCAGTATTGCCTGGAATAGGCTCTAACTTGAAATCAGGACCCTTGCACATACTAAACAATTTAAGACAGCCACCAAAGAGCACTTTAAAAGTCACTGGTCCTGCCACTGCACTCTCCCTCCTTAACATCCCCTACTTCCCATACCTTAATCTACTTTCTGCCCTTAACTCACTCTTTTCACTATCTCTCTCTAATCTACCTTAACTACTCTTTCTACTGTCTTCTAAAATATATTAAGCAAATGGCCTCATAGAAACATTTTATTGTAATTGCCTTGCCTTCATGCAACTACGTCATGATAAAACTGGGTTTTTGTAACCCCTTACCCCAAAAACTATATTCATCTTAATGACATATTTCTTTTTATACATCTTGAAATAGTTTTGCTATACTCCTGATTATTGACACTGCATAACATGTTATTGCTACTTAATGACTTGTAATAATCCTGTAATATTGCTGTTTAATGCAAATGTATAATGAAAATTGTATAATATGTTGGAGCTTTTCTCCCTGGGCCTCTGCTGAAAAAGGGCTCTTCAGCTCAATCGGACAATCCTGGTCAACAAATGTAAAATAAATAAATAATAGGTAAACTAGGAACTTTGGTATCCATGGTAGGTTGTGTTTTATTAGTAATATATATAGCTATAGTTGTATACTTCTCTTTGTTTTTATTTATTAGTTTTAGTACTTAGTTTGTAAAAAGGAAGAATTCAAAAAATGTGGAATTTTAAGAGGGCTTAGGAGGAATGCATTAGCATCTTGTGTATAATTAAATTAATATGGTGGATAAATGTGTCATATTATCTTTTAAAAGTTTTAATTGAACTCTTTTTAAATACACAGTATGGATAGTTTTAATCTATTAATGTAACTGCATTAAATAATGGCAACACAAGGAAGTCATTAATAAGATATCTAAAATTAAATAGAGGAGACATATTTTTGCAAGACACTCATTTGACAGATACAGTCAAATATACAATATTTAATTACCTTAGATTATTAAAATGTTATCATCTGCTTCTTTTAACAAAAAGAGGAGATGAACTGCTATACTTTGAAGAAAACCTACTGTAATGCCTAGGATCACGGAATCAATTAATTATCCCAAAGGAATTTATACATTCATAATAATTAAATATAATTGCAAACAATATACACTAGCTAACATTTATTGGATCTCTGGAATAGGTGCAAACATGGCTAAAAATCATTTAAACTTACTACAAAGTCATTGGAAAGGTAGTTTAATTTTAGCAGGGAATTTTAACTGCATATTTAGTACAGAAGATACAAGTGAACAGAAGGAAGCTAAAATACTAGCATCAGTTAAAGCACTAAATATTTGGAATAGTAATAATAATTTAGTTGCTTTACTAGTAAAAGTAGAAGATAAGTCAGTGTTCTTCACTCATTATTCTTATGCACATGGGATGCAAACTAGAATTGATAGGATTTATGCCTCTATAGATTTACTTAATAAAGTAAATTATTTTAAAACTACTCCTCATGCTTTAACTGATCATAATGCACTAAGTATTAATACAGTAATGATATAAACAAATTTCTGATTATTTATAAAATCCCAGTATATATGATAAAGATAAAATAATTTAAATGTTACCTTAAGGAACAAATTTAGATTTTTTTTATCTTTGAATGAAAATGGTCAGGTTAGTAAAGTCATACTATGGGACTTCTTAAAAATGCATATTAAAGATAGAATAGGAGGGTGTGCTAATAATAAAATGAAAGAGTGGGATAAATAGTTAGAAGTACAAGATGAAATACACAAAGTGAGGTTTGAACAAAAAACAAAAACAATTTACATAATACTGAAATCATTAAAAATGTATTATAAAACATCAAACAGTTTTAATGCATAAATTGGAGATAGCTTTAGATAAAATAAAATTGCAGTTACAAAAAATCTACATAGATTAGCTAATACCACTTATTCAATAAATGTCTGTGTCTCTGCTCCAGACTAACCTCTCCTTCTAACTTTGCAACTACCTTAGCTTCCCTTACTGTCTAAACCATTGCCATTTATTCTATTATCTATGCCTCTTTGCATGCTAACAATACTCAGTACTTTACCACTATAGAGCTGATGACATATTAAGACTGCACATTTCAATTTCTTTGTAAACTATAGTCAGAAATCATGTAGTGCCATATTGGTCTTTCAATTTATTTACAAAGAAATATATAATGCTGTAATCTGTCTCTGCTTATTGTTTAAACTTTTGATTCTCACTGATTTGGCTAAAATTTATCGTGCATTATCTGAACTTTATTGTGTATTAGCTACATTTAATCAACCATTAATTAGCCCTTATGTATAGCTGCTTGTCCAAACTGTGTCTAAGCTAGTATTTTAATTTAACTTCTTTGTCCTATGTCTACTACTGATATATTGTATTTCGGATGTTCAATGTGGGGCTTTTCTCCCTGGGCCTCTGGTGAAAAAGGACATGTGTCCAGTCAGACTTTCCTGGTAAACAAATGTAAAATAGAATAAATAAATAAAAAATGATAGAAGTAAGATGTTAAGCAAAAGGCACAACTCAATCATATCTGAAATCCTTACATTAATAAGCTTACTTCAGACATAGTGGAAATGCTTAATATTTTTAAAACTTTTATGAGGATCTTAATAAAGACAAAAATAATAATTCCGATGATTACAACATTGACAATTATTTAAGGAAAATAAACATAATGACCAGCAAATATGTCTGTTCAATAAGCCTATTACCATGATAGAAGTTAAAGAAGCTTTAAAAAAGGTAAAATGGTAAAACTTCAGGGTTAGTTGGTTTAAGTTTGGAATTATGTAGTCTGCTTTAGTTAAATATTTCAGAATTCCTGAGTGACATTGTCAATATAATTCAGAATGACAAAATAATTCCTCCCTCATAGAAATTTTTTGTAATCTCACCTACACTTAAACAAGGAAAGGATAATAAGTTAATTTCCTCAAATCGACTTATTTAATTATTAAAAGTAG
>NC_056734.1:409876074-409983574 GCF_019279795.1 Protopterus annectens | reverse complement strand
TTATTTTGACTGGTGATGGAGAATGGTTGTTGATCCAGTGTGTTGGTTTTAGAGGGGGTGATTATCATTAGTTTTGATTTAGCTGAATTAAGTGCAAGATGGTTGTCTTTCATCCACTGTTCTGTGGTGGAGAAGGCATCTTGAGTCAGCTTTTGGAGAGCTGAAATGGAAGATGAAGCACAGATGATTGTAGAATCATCTGAATATTGGATGATGTTAGCATAGGGGATAGAGTGATAGTAGTCATTTACAAAGATATTAAAGAGAAGGGGTCCTAATATGGAACCTTGTGGAACACCTGTGGGGCTCTTAAGGAAAGAGGAGATGGATTTTTTCCACTTAACAGCTTGATGCCTGTCTGAGAGATAGCTGGTGAACCAATTTAGAGCAGAAGGTGAAAGGTTTAGCTTGGAGAGTTTAGTTAGAAGTAAGTTATGGGAGATAGTGTCAAAAGCTTTGGAGAGATCAAGTAGAATGGTAGATACAGTGAGGCCAGAGTCTCTAGCCTTGTTCACATTTTCGAGGAATGATAGGAGGGCTGTCATAGTGCTGTGATTGGGACGGAAGCCGTGTTGAGTAGAAGTTAATAGGTTCTTGTCTAGTAAGTAGGGGAGGAGTTGAAGGTGGATACATTTCTCTAGAATTTTTGAAATAGGAGAGAGGATAGCAATCGGGCGGAAGTTGGTAATGCTAGTATTATTTCCTCCTTTATGGCAGGGAATTATATAAGCCTTTTTCCAGATTTGAGGAACGTGACTTTCTTGGATGGAACAGTTGATTAGGATACTAATTGGCAGAGCGATAGCATCTGCAGCTATACTGAGGAAGTGTGAGGGGATGTTATCGGGGGCATTGGTGCAAGGTTTTAGCTTTTTCAGGAGTTTTTTGATAGTGGAAGTAGGGATTGGTTCCAGTGAGAATTTAAGTGGTTGGGAGGTAGTGGGATGACAGAGTGGAGCAGGGGGAGGCGTGGGGGGGGGAGTTGGAGGTGGATGGTTGGAGGAGAAGGAAGAGGTTAGTTTGGAAATGCAGTCAGTGAAAAAGGAGTTAAACTCAGTGGTAAGGTCATTGTCTTGTATGCTTGGGTTGGGGTTTGGATTTTCAGTTGTACTGGGTTTTAAGAGAGAGGTTATACCTCTCCAGAAGTTTTGTGGGTCATTTTTGTATTTACTTTGAAGAAAAGAGTAATAGTTGTGTCGGTCTGCAGTGATAAGCTTTTTTACTGAGTTACGAAGAGTTTTGTAGTCATCAAGAGTAGTGGGAGATTTGTGCTTCAGATAGTGTGCCCAGGCTTTATCTCTTAGTCACATGGTTGTTAGTGTATTTTTAGTTAGCCAAGGGGTAGTTTTGTTTTTTATTCTTCTGGTTTTTAAGGGAGCATGTGTATTTAACAGTTTAAGAAAGTGGAATTAAAGTGAGTGATAGCACTTTCCAGAGGAAGAGTTTTTAGTGGGTACCAGTTAAGGCATTTTAGGGAGTTAGAGAAGGCTTCTGGGTTGAAGTTTTTTTGGTCTCTGAAAGTGATGTAGTTATGAGAAACTTGTAGGGAAGAAGAGAGGCGTGTGGCAAAGATGGGAAGGTGGTCGCTTAGGAAGTCAAGTAGAATTCCACTATCAGGGTAATTGTGGGGGTGAGAGACTAATATCCAATCTAAAGTACTGCCAGAAGAGAAGTCTTTAGAGGGCCTAGTAGTGGAGATGATGAGTTGAGTGAAGTTATACAGGTTGATGTTAATGGAGGGGGTATGGGATTGAATGGTGGACCAATTGATGTTAGTGTTTCCCATGATGATGGTTTCGTTAGAAATATTGGAAGAGAACCAGGAAAGGATATCTTCCAGTGTGGGGATATTGTCGCCTGGGGGAATGTAGAGTGAGGCTATGCATATATTTTTGTGTTTATTTAATCGAAGTAGGCCTATTATTAATTCTGCATTGTTGAATTGAGGAATAACTTTATTGTAAGGAGTAATGGATAGGGAGGATGAGTATAGTAGAGCTACACCACCTGATAATGGAGTAGTTGGCAGGAATTATCTCCACATCTTTTATATGTGGTTTTAACCAGGTTTCAGATATGCCTAAGATATCTGGTTTATTATAGTGTAACCAGGCTTGAAGGTTTGGAGCTTTGTTCGCTAAGCTTTGTGCGTTCAGGGATGCAAATCAAATGGATTTTGAAGAAGGGGGGGGTGTTTGGGCCTGGGTTAGGATGTATATCCCCAGCTAAAAGTAGAGATGTTAGAATTTGTATTGTGTAGTATGGGTTTTTGTGTTTTTTGTCATAAATAGTAGAGGTTGTAGGAGATATGTTTGGTAGGGTGTGGGTAGTAGTTTTTAGTGAAATAAGTTTGAAGTGAAAGCAGAGATTGGGTTTGATAGGGTAAAGTGTAGGAGATATTGGTATGCTTGAGTAGGGGTGAAGTAAGTGGAGAGAGGAGGTTGTGTGATAGAATGGGGAGTGAGATAGCTTGTTAGGCTGGGTAAGGTAGTAGATGAAGGTTAGGTAAAGTAAGAGAAGTATTTGAATGGAGAAGAGTGTATACTTTGGATGCATGTTTGGGTTTTTATGGGATATTTATGGTTAGTAGTAAGAGAGATTAGGGATGTGTGGTGTATAGAGAAAGGGGTTGATGGGATTTGTGGTGGAGGAAAGTTGTGCAGGGAGGAAATAAAGGAGGAAGGGGAGGAGTTGTGGGAGAGGAAGTAGGTGTGGTTATGTAGGTATAAGTATGGATGTGGTGGGGGTGGGTGGGATTTGGGGGTAGGGTAGGGGAGCGGAGTGAGCCCGAAGGGCAAATGGAGCGAGGAAGAACAGAAGGAAGAACCAGCAGCAGAAAAAGTATCAGCCACTGCAGCTGTGAAAGCAATATAAGCAGGTAGAGTATGTAAATAAAAAGGTAAGATAACTAACTATCAGAAAAGAAACAGAGGGGCAAGTTATCTATGGTATTCTGTTCAGGGGTGGAAGAACCAGGATATAGTTGGAGAACAATAGCTTGAGAGATACCTAGGCAGCTACTTAGGAGGGGAGCCAAATAAAAATAAAAGATATATTGCCCTATGGATGGTAGGTGCTGCCACCTAGTGGTGAAATAGAGATAGGCAGGCTGAAAAGGGGGTGGAGGACACTTAACCTGTATGGAGGGAAATATGTAGGACTCAGTTGACCAGAGGAGGGGAGTAAGGTCTTGTGGTCTACGGTAGGCTGCTGGCTCACTTACAAGGGAAGTTATAGGAAAATACAAACGTTAAGTAGGTAGTTTGCAAAGACAGTAGGTCTGTAGGTATATATATATATATATATATATATATATATATATATATATATATATATATATATATATATATATATATATATACATGTCCCTTACTGTTGAATGACAGTGCTGCACAACATGTGAGAGAACACCACACGTATCTATACACACACACACACACACACACACACACACACACACACACACACACACACATATATATATATATATATATATATATATATATATATATATATATATACACATAGATATATAAAATATATACAGTAGTAAGTGGGTGCAAAATGGACAGTTATGTCTGGTGTGAAATCCATGTTGGGAACACATTGCCCTTGTTTGTGAAGGTGAGATTGGTATTTTGGGGAAGGATAGTAGGTATATTTGGGGAGGTAGGTTGGGTTGGAAGACAGACAAGACAGCATACTGGAGCGGTATATGACATGTGGTGGGTAAACACCTTGGATGGGGAGTGGTGTTTGGAATGTGGAAGCCCATGAGCCCCCATATGGAAACAATGGGACCAAGGTCCCCACCCATGGGCAGTCACAACTGCATCTTCATGGCCTTGAAGGTGCCTGTGCTGGGGGATGAGCAGGAGGAGCATGTGGACCCTGTGATTGTGTACCGAGGGCCTCAAGGCAGTGTAGCACATCCCCCAAGTCTTTGTGCAGCTTCCTATGCACCAGAGCTTGTACCTGACTTCAGGTGACAGGATCCTCTCTGTGTGTGCTCCCGGCGGGGGTGGGGCAAACACCATCCCTTGAGGTGGTTCCACCTAAAGGTAGTGCAAGACCAGCAGATGATGTGGTCCCAGATGTGATGTGGCCTGGTAACATGGCCAGATGAGGTGGGAGATGTGGTTCTGCTGGCAACTGTCTTCCCAAACATGATATTGTGTCACAGTTATAGATCAGATGTGGGTAGTAATAGTCCACATATTACAGGATTATGTTTAACAGCATGCATAGATATCCCCATTAACACAAAACACCAGATTTGCAGCAGTCACATAACAAACAGAACACATGAATATATGGTACCATAGTGGCTCTTACAATGGCATGCAGGTGACATTGTTCAGAACAGGACACCAATTATAGTGTTTCAATATGGAACATGACTACAAACACATTGCACAAATTGTTGTACAATACGATATATGTCCCAACAGTAGGTCTGCTATAAACATACCCATTGAGTTGTGTAATCAGATTGTTGTTGCAGATGTGGTGGGTGGGAGACAGATATGTGAATTAACAACTATTATATCCTTGCAGTATGAGCTCCTCAGACCTGTTTTCCTCTTTAGGTCTTTCAGGCACCATATCTCAGGAGAGGTTACCAATGTACACACCCCAGGAGAATGACATCATTATTCAATGCCTGGTGCAGCACTACCACACCCTGTTTGGATGTACAGCCCATGATCTGCAGGAGAGGTCCAACCTGTGGAACAATCTTGTCCACAGTGTAAATGATGTCGGCCTGAATAACTGCAGTTATGAGCAGGTCCAGCATTGGTGCACTGATCTACTCTGCCATGCCCATCGGCGTGCTGCTGTGGTTAGGAGGGACCAACTTGTCACACAGGGGTCATGCCATCCAGCCCCCCATGACATGCTGAGGAGCTCCTCGCCAGCCTCGGGGCACCTGCCCACATGCAAACAGAAGATCTGGCAGAGAGCATTGTGGAGGTGGGTGTTCAGCACACAATGGCTGAGGAGCATGCAGGTAAGGCCACAGGGCACATCAGTATACCACTGCTGCATATCCATCTACATCTGTAGAGTTTAGTCATGCATATGTGAGATGAAATATATATAGTCTGTTGCTGCATTGTAATAATACACAGATGTGCATAATCTGTAGTATTGTGGGTTTGTACTGTTGAGGTACTGTAATGCTGCTCCCACCCTGTACCAATGCCACAGTTGTGGCTACTGACTTCACATCTCTCACACAACTATGTAGGTCCTCTGGTATACCTCCAGGGCAGCAGCCTGTAGCTGGTGAGTATGTTGTTTGCTCAGGTTTGCCAGTGCATCAGCCATGTTATGGCCATGGTATATTCCATGCACACATTTAACACACCTACCCATAATGCATGCTGTACATGTTCACTTATTGTTGCTGTTAACTGCACTTCATCACAGTGGTCACCATGGTGGCTTATCTGAAGGGTATGTAAGAGTCCTGCAATATAACTAACATCCTGTCATTGCAAGATGTGTGCACAGAAATGAACATAATGGTGGGACAGATGGCCTACAGTAGGGACATGTCTGAAACATCACCCTTATACACTACTACAACAGTGTATATACCACTATTACAATGGCAACTGTTACAGATCTACACAACGGCATATTACAATACTGCATTCCACAACCCTTACAACCTGTAATATGGTCCTAACATAAGCAATGAATGTGTAATATGGAATCCTATGTAAGGACAGCAAATATGGGGAATACATACCTTCACTAACACTGGAAGCATATGTGTGCATACACTCAAAATAACATATTGTGGAAGCAGCTTTTGAGGTACTGACAGCATGCACTCTTCATGAGTATGGACCTTCCAGCAAGTACAGGTCCTCAGTGTCACACCAGGAAATGGTCTGCTGTCCAATATGTTTGGCCATCAAATGTGCCCACTTGAATATAAAAAAAACATGAAACAAGTGTTTAAACACACTAGACTACAAAGCCAGTGAAAAAGATGCCACCAATCTTGTATTAAGTAGTTTATTCACACTGAATAACACTCTGGCGCCTCGGCACAGCCTTCCTGGAGTTACAAAATATGCAAAATATGCCACACCATACATCCATATATATATATATATATATATATATATATATATATATATATATATATATATATATATATATATATATATACACACACACACACACACACACACACACATATATTCACTTAAATACAATTAATCAAACAATCACCTAATTAATAAGCCATCAGTTAAAATAATCATATATCCATTTTAAAGAAACACTCTCCAACATTCACTATTTAAACCTGCTGCAGATAATGTATTAAATTTTAAAATATATAAAGTCTCTTTATACAATAATTTCTTTTTTATTAACACTTAATCTGTTTCTGATATATGTTCCAGAATATAAACTTTTAACAGTGAAAAGTCACTGCTATGACAAGTAAAAAAATGTAAAGCTATAGGGCTCATAGCATTATTATTTTGTATGTCTCTAATATGTTTTTGCAACCGTAACTTGAATATTCTTTTAGTCTCCCCTATATAAAACAAGTCACAGGGGCAAGACAAAGCATATACCACTGATTTAATTATACATGAAAAGCAGAAGTAGAACAGAATTTTGCACCATTTATTTTTTCAAAACAGTTGGTAATATTGGAGCAAACTGAACACCTTCCACAAGGGAAGGTGCCACATTCCAAAACCTGCAGATTTAATTTTTTCACAAGGTGAAACAAATCCATTGTGTACTACCATGCCTTTGATGTTTCTACTTTTCTTGAAAGAGATACTTACAGTTCTACAAAGATTTTTTACCCCTTCCGTATTAATTACGTAGGGCCAATAATATCTAATGGCATCAATGGTTTTCTCACTTAGGATATTATATATAATAACAAATAGACTTTTCTACACTCCTGCACAATATTACATTTTCTATTATTATTTATTCTAATTACTAAAGGCCTATTATGAATTAAGCTGGTATCTATTATTTTATGAAGGACAGCTAAAATAGCATTTTCATCATACCCTCTTTGTTTGAAATTGTTTTTATTATTTCCTTTTCTAGGCCCATTTCATCATTACATAACCTGATGACTCTCAATAATTCATTTTAAGGTAGCACCTTCAAAGTATGTGGTGGATGGCAACTGCTACTATCCAAAATATTATAATCTCCAATTCCTTTTCTCTGTATGTTAGTTACTATCTTATTGCTCCTAATAGTCAAAGTGACATCTAGATAGTTAACTATTTTTCCTATCTGTAAGCCATCAAATTTTATCTGAAAGTGATTTGCATCTAAATCAGTTATAAACTGGGGCTGCAACAGAGGCAGCCGCGACTTGCACACATTTTACAAGCCATGGAATGGATCCCATACCCAACAGGTAGCACCCAGGAGTTGGACATGTAGCCTTACCTCACCATTGCATATACCATGGCAAACAGTGCAGACAGTCATGTATGTGGCGAGGATGTATGGGACAGGATTAATGCAGAAAATAAACAGGTGGCCATTCAAGACAGATGATGGCACATGTTGCAGACTGGTCATGCAGGTTGCCTAGTAACATGCCACAACACTGAGGGAATTGCAAGAATGTCTAGCAAGTACTGGTTGTAGAGTCAGCAATCACCTGGACTCTGCATACTTGTGGCCCATGGGTTAGGGTAATCAGATACGACAGTTGTTCCACAGGAACCATCAGCCAGGGCTCTCTACAGGTAGTGTATGCATAACATCAAAAGTCCCCCAAAGGCATGCATTGCAATGTGTACTGGTGTACCAAGACCAAGCTGGAAACCTACAGACAGTATTAATTAAGATACATTTGCTGCACAACCAACACCTCACCCTACCTCAGGCCCACCATTCCCATCTGTACCTTGCTGGTGCCAGTGTACACCTGTATGTTTGCCATTCATTAGCAGGGGCTAGGCTGGTACACATGGTGTTCAGAGTTTGGGACACTGCAAAATGATACACATGTGTAGGCCATACTTGTCAAGCATCTGCAAAAAGGCTGAGGATGGGGAGGGGAGTCATCCTGAAACACAACAGTGCACTGAAGCAGAGAGCCAAAGCTTGCTAAGAATGGCTGTATCTGCACACAGTCAAGGTCGTGAATTGTGGCAGACATAACCCTGACTCCACAGCAATAGTGACGGCACTGTGTGACCTCCATGGTCTGTGCACATGAGTTGACCTTGCAATCTTGCAGAGTTGGGGGACATTTGTAGGGCAGAGTGACCAAATACTGGCAAATGGCCCATGCTAGTACACCCCTTCAAGGAATAGTGACTGCTGTAGTACACATAACAGTTGGCGCAACAAACCATCATGATAAGGGTGTACAAAGATATGCACCCACAAATTGTATGCATCTCAATCAGCATCTGGACAACTAACACATTTGTTTGATACTGCATTTGATTGCACAGGTCATATGTCACATATTAGGTTCATGTAATGTTAACATATGCAGTAATGTGGCCCCATGGCATATCAGGGAAGAGGGTGCCATATCAATAAGGGCGTGTACACTCCCCATAGCCACAGTAAGGTTTAAAGGTTGTCAGTGTAATTGTATTTTATTGGCTATACATGCACCGCTGATGATGAGATCTGTAAATCAGACATCAGGCATTTACAAATGACATCTGTCCACATATCATCCCAGGTATGTGTCGGATAAACACATAGGGGCTGTGAGCAGCAGAGCAAACATAACTGATAGACATATACACATTCAGCAATGGTGTGTACACCTGTGAGGTATGGAGCACAGTACATACCAGCGTGCTGCACAGGTGCACAGCAATACTGTGTACATGGGTGCAGTGTGTTCCAGGGGAAGGGGCATCACCTACTAATATAACCCATGCATCACAGAGATATATAATGTTGGTAACAGAGATTGACTATAGCTGTACTGCATGCTGAGTGCCATATGTCATGCATGTTGACAGATGGGTAATGAGAGGTCTGTGTGTAATATCTGTGCAACCTCACCTGTAAGTGTGTGCGTGTGTGTGTGTGTGTGTGTGTGTGTGTGTGTGTGTGTGTGTGTGGTGTGTGTGTGTGTGTGTGTGTGTGTGTGTGTGTGTGTGTGTGTGTGTGTGTGTGTGTGTGGTTGTGGGAGGGTGGATTTGTCTGTAAGTGCTATCTGGTGGAGTGGAGGGGGGTTGATGTATGTAGAATGCATGTGTGTATGTGTGTGTGTGTATTTGTGTGCGTGTCCATGAATGCTCATGTGTAAGTGTGGGACTATCCATACCTCTCAACTTCCCTTAGAAATCATGCAGTACATGGAAATGGACAGACACATTAGACACCAAGAATACTTTTCTTGAATGTAATCAAAGGAAAGCTGATAGAATAATAAAGTATGCAGCATGAAAGATGCATTGGGAAAGAAAACTAGACACCAGGGATACTTTTTTAATTGTAATCAGCAGAAAGGTGAAAGAATACCCAAGTATGCAGCACTAAAGATGTATTGGGGAATTACTAGACAACACCAGAGAGTGTTTCCAAATATTACTGTAGTCCACATAAAAATTTAATAGAGCAACAAATCTTGCATCTACTGAACAATAGTTAAGTATGAAACTCCAGTGCATGACATTATTGACTGACTGTTGTAGCCCATAACATATGGGGCCATGCTCAAGACTTCTGGACAAAACCAGGGTAAACACTTGATGACCTCAGGGAGTCTTTGAAAAAATGACTTCAATCAGGTTAAAGAGTTAATGGAGTAACAGGTCATGTTTTGTGATCATTTCCTGAGCAATTAGAAGAATGATACATTAATGATTGGTATTATTGACTGTAATTATTCAAGACTGATGCAGGATGGGGAAAATAAGAGAAAAAACTAGGGACATTCTGTAAATTCAGGGACAGGTAAGTAGCATGGTGGAATGTCAGGGTGTGTGTATGTGTGTGTGTGTGTGTGTGTGTGTGTGTGTGTGTGTGTGTGTGTGTGTGTGTGTGTGTGTGTGTGTGTGTGTACTGTTAAGCAATGATGTACAGGTCTTAAAGTGCGTTTCTTGTTTTCCCCTCACAGGTGGCGAAGTGGAGGGTTCCTCCTGCAAGCAATCTGATGTTGGTGTCCATACAGACACTGATAATGATGATAAGTGTGTTGAGACACAGGTGGGGTTGTTAGGGGCTGGAGCTGCGCCATCGTTTGACATCCCACTGCTATCCACTCCATCTCTGCACACAGTCACATTGCCTATACATACCCCATCACCAGTGGCCATAGTTGAAGGACAGTTGGCGGTTGGTGGCATGGGACAGGACAATGTGGTATCTATGGCATGTGTGTCTGGACACAGCAGCCATAGCGAGATGTCTGGCAGTGTAACACATAGGCAGATGTACAGGGCTGCTCATAGGAGGGCTGTTGGTCATCATGACACTGTCAGAGGTGCCACATCTCATGTCACCAGATGCATGTTTCAGGCCATCATGGAGGTGCAGGCACATATGGAATGGTACACCAGACAGGGTCTGAGGCTGCAGAAGGCTACTCATTCATCTGTTATTGACAACATCCGTGATCTTGCAGGTGCCCACCATTATTTTGCAGAGGTCATGGGTAGATGGTTGGATGAGATGGTGGGAATCCTCGACTGTGGAATGTCTGTGCTTGAGCATATGGTGGGAGTAGTGTGATGGCAACGTAAATGTAGGCCAGCAACACCAACAGCTGGAGGTCGATGTGGACATGCCAAAACTTAGAGATGCTCTGGTAGTGGCAGTACCAGCCCCAGCACTGCAGGGGGTGCTGTCTACACCACAAGACAGCAGGCCATGTGCACGTGGCCCTGGCCAGTTCCAAGAGGGACATGGATCCAGTGGACAAATGTCATCATCAGAGGAGAGTACCATATTATGGCTTGTACCTGGTGGCACACGTGGAACCCTTGGCAGGCACACTTCTCGTGTCCATGGCCAGAGATGGTGAACTGCACACCCTGCCAGGTACAGTCTGCAGCTTTCCAACAAACCCCTGTATAGGGCAGCCACATGGCAGAACTGTGTGCATGCATACGCAAACACGTTACCAACACAGCTAGGGCAACCCCATAACTACACACACACCACATCACAACAGCCCAATTAATAATTAAACCCCCTCACAAACACACATGATATCAAAACATATGGCTCAGCCTAGGTCTCTGGCAAACCAACAACACATCCTGTGCAAATGATGATACCTGCACCACATCCCTGTCGTCCATAACATCAATGCAGGTGCAGGCTAATATGGTTCTGATGCACAGGGTGACTATAGTATGGTGTACACATGTAATGCTGTGTAACATGTTGTCAGCAGTAAAGTTTAATGCTTACATGTCAGGAAGTGTAGCTGACCAGCCATGATGCATTATAGCTGTTATTAACACTGAGTGATTGTGGTCTCCATAATGTATTCCGTTTGTGTTGTAAGAGTCCATGTGTCAGCAGGATGATGGGCTGCTGTTGTATCCTACAAGGGGTATGGCACTGTGGTGACACCTTGGCTATGCCATATCCTGGGTACAGGTGAATACATGTCACAGGTCTGTATAACAGTTACTGCATGTGCCACATGGCACATAGGCCTGGGGGTGTATACAGGTGAGTGCATGGTGGCGGATGTCAGTAGCCCTTCTACAGTGGACAATGGTAAGTGTACTAGGTGGTACACACCACATGTTTGTGCATAACACACACAGAGGTTTGGTGTTGATGCAATACACAGAGAATACTGTACACATGGATGTATGTACCTGTGCAAAGAACCTGTTTTAGCCTATGTAATTCCTTTACATACACACACACACATACGCATACACACACACACACACACACACACACACACACACACACACACACACACACACCCACACACACACACAGAACAGGCACAACAACACATTGGGAAATAAGCAGTCTGCTAGTTTAATATCATTGACAATGGTACTGGCAGGGTACATGACCCTTCCCCAAGGTAGTGCAATCCTCAGCTCAGCAAACATAGGTGTGCTAATGTGGGTGGCACAGCCCTACGCTTTGGAGGGTGTGAGGTGCTGTTGAACTGCAGATGATATGATTGACAACTACTTAACCTGTTAACATGAACTGTACAGTATTACAGCAAGATAATTAACATCCTGTCATTGCAAAAGGTGTCCACAGGGATTAACATAATGGTGGGACACATGGCCTACAGTAGGGACATGTGTGAAACACCACCCTTATATAGTGCAACAACAGTGTATACACCAGTATTACAATGGCAACTGTTACAGATCTACACTATGGCATAACATATTACTGTGGTCCACATTATTAGCTGGGACTAGGCTGTAACATGTGGTGTTCAGTGTATGGGACACTGCAAACTGACACACATGTGTAGGCCATATTTGTCAAGCATCTGCAAAAAGGCTGATGTTGGGGAAGGTGTGTCAGCATGACACACCAGTGCACTGCAGCAGGGATCCTAAGGATGCTAAGAATGGCTGTACCTGCACACAGTCAGTATCAGGAACCTTAGCAGATGTAACCCTACCCTCATAGCAATAGTGGCGGCAGTGTGTGAACACCAAAGGATGTGCACATGAGTAGACCTTGCAATCATGCAGAATTAGGGGACATGTGTAGGGCAGACTGACCATACACTGGCAAATGCAGATGGCCCATGCTAGTACACCCCTGCCAGGAATAGTGACTGGTGTAGTACACATAACAATAGGTGCAACAAACTGTCATGATAAGGGCGTGCACACATATGTGCACATGGGTTGTGTGCATCGCAATCAGCATCCGCACACCTAACACATTTCTTAGACACTGCATGTGAATGTACAGGACATACATCACATATCAGGCTCGTGTACTGTTAATGTATGCAGTGATGTGGTCCCATGGCAGATCAAGGAAGAGTGCGTCATATCAATAAGGGTGTGTACACTCCACATAGCTACAGTATGGTCTGACAGCTGTCAGTGTAATAATATTGGATTGGGCATACATACTGCGCTGATTTTGACATCTGTAAACCAGACATCATAGGTTCATAGGTTCATACTAGGCTATCTGCCCTTGGGCATTTAAAAGCCTAGCCAGAGTGTGTGTGGCTTTCACCACCCCTTAGGATGAGAATACTATACCCATTAGTTTGCTGTGCCTCTGTCCAGCACTGATACAGAGATGATTCCCTGGGTAAACCTACGATCTCCCATCCACTCGTCAAGATTTCTCTTGAACAGAGTCAGTGAGGGGCTCTGCCTCACATGGACTGGGATTCTGTTCCATAGTGTAGGGAGTCTCTGGGTGATGAATCTGTCCCTCCAGCACGTCTTTTTTATATCTGTGTTGAGGTTTAAGTCTCTTGCTCTCGTGGCTCTGGTGGATTTGGATTTTTTGAGGTGGAGCATGTCCATTAATTCCGGGTTGGACATGGCCTTGTATGTCAGGCACAGATCACCTCTGAGCAGACGGTATGCGACTGAATAGAGCTGGAGTTTCTTCAGTCGGGCATCGTATGACATATGTTTGAGCCCCTTTATCCTTTTGGTGAGGAACTTTTGGGGTCTTTCCAACTGCTGCAGGTGTCGGGTAAGGTACATTCGAATGGGGCGTTGCACTCAATCATTGGTCTGATAAGTGAAGAGTACAGGGTACAATGACCTCTCCTGATCTGGATGTGAATCCCTTCATGACCAGGTGGGCAATGTAGAAGGTCTTCCTAACCACTTTGGCAATGTGAGTGTCAAAAGAGAGGTTACTGTCAACTTGGGTCCCCAGGTCCCTGATAACTTCTTCTGTGTTTAATGGATTACCACCTATGTGGTAATTAGGGTTACCTTGTTTTTCCCAAAGGGTATGACTATACATTTTTGGCATTTAGCTTAAGGCCATGGCTCTGGCACCAGTTATCCATTTCTATGAGACCTTTCTGGAGGATGTCTGTGTCTGATGGAGTGTCAATTATGGTGCCCAGTTTGCAGTCATCTGCAAATTTTGTCAACCACAATCCCCTATGTTTGCCTGCACTTCAGAAAAATAAATGCCGAACAACAGGGGCCCAGGACTGAGCCCTGTGGGACACCGCATGACCGGCTTAGAGTCTGACATGGCACCAGCAACTCTAACCCTGTGTGTTCTGTCCTTGAGCCAGTTTGCAACCCATCTTGTGACATATGGGTTTACATCTAAGCTGGTGAGCTTTTCTATGATGCCCGAGTGGGGTATTGTGTCGAACGCTTTGCTAGGTCAAGGTAGGCTGTGTGAACTGCCTTACCCTCATCAATGGCCTTAGTGACTGTTTCAAAAGTCGACCAATTTCAAGAGGCAGGATCTGCCCTTGACAAAGCCAAATTGGGTAGGATCCAGTGTCTGTAGGTCCCCAATGTCTTATTTATGAGTTCCATTATGATCCTCTCCATAGCTTTGCAGACAAGGCTCGTCAAGCTTATGGGGCGGTAATTTCCAGGGTCCGTAGAAGCACCGCCTTTGTGGAGTGGGACCACAGTTGCCGTACACCATTCTTTGGGTACGTATCCTGTAGTAAGGCTAAGATTAAACAGCAGCCTTATGTGTGGGTTTAGTTCCTCATTGAGTTCGTGTAGCACACAGCCGGGGACACTGTCCGGTCCCATTGATGCTATGTTTTTTGCTTTAGAGAGAGCAGCTCTCACCTGGGCATCTGAGATGTTTGGGAGGCTAGACTCTGGTGGGATAGATATTTCTCCTTTTGGGGGGGGAGGGGAGAAATTTGCACTGAACCTGTCTGCCAGTATGTTGGCAATGTCTGTGGGTTCAGTGATTTTTTTATCATTTTTGGACTAATTCTGAGCATATCTGGGAGTTTCCACCCAGGTTTCTAACATAGCTAAAGAAGGCTTTATGATTGTCTTTTGTATCATTAGCGATTTTTCTCTCAAAGTTGGCCTTGGATGATTTTATCAGTGATCGTAGTTTTTTGCTAGTATTGCTCAGAGATGCCTTCCTATTTAGGGATTTTGCTCTGTCATGTAGTAGCTTTCTCCTCTTGTTGTAGAGTTTGTTTATGGCTGGAGTCCACCAGACTGGGCGCCTGCCTTTGGTGGAAAGGGTCTTGATTTTATTAGGGATTGCTTGATCCATACATTCCTGGAGGTGCTCGTAGAAGGCATTTGTAAGGGTTTCAGCAGCATGGGTTGTGGTTTCCACTGGCTCGGGGGCCTTGAAGGATACCACTCCAGTCTTAAGAAGTGTGAAGTTTGCTTTTGAGAAGTTCTTCACTGTGGTCTTTTGCTGGGGTGGGCGGGATGTGGATCTCCAGTGAGATTAATTTATGGTCTGATCTCAACAATGAGGGATATACTTCGTGTGGAGCATTTTGTCCCCATGTTTGTGATGATCAGGTCTAGTATATTTTCTCCTCTTGTGGGAATGGTGACTAGTTGTTCCATAGCATTTGAGTTTATGAACTCAAGGAACCTTTGGGCTAGGGTGTTGGGGCTTGAGTAATGTTCCCAGTCTATGTTTGGGTAGTTGAAGTCACCCAATATGATGGTGTTTGGAGAGACATTCATACTCTCCAGTGTCTTCAGGAAGGCTGTGTGGGTTTCCTGAGTTTGAGAAGGTGGTCTGTAGCATGTTACAAACTGTAGGGCAGTTTTACCTATGGTTAATTGCACCTGGATGGTCTCCGATGCTTCATGCATTGCCACTAACCTGGAGGTGTGGGTATCCTTTATGAATATGGATACTCCCCCTCCTTTTGTGGTTCGGTCTGGATTTTGGGGCCGGAACGCATGATATGAGGTATAACCTGATAGTGCTGGGGTGCTCTCAGGAGCCTTAAACCAGGTTTCAGTCACAGCACAGACATCGATGTTCTCCATACTGAGGAGGGCTTCGAGGGCATGCATCTTGAGGTTTAGACTTCTGGCATTGAGCAGTATTACCCTTAGTTTTTCTCCATTTTTGTTTTCTAGGGCGGTAGGTTTATCATTTGAGCCTTGCCTAAAAAAGGCACTATAGGGTGGCAAGAGCCTTTGCCAATATCCGGAAGCCCAGGGTGACAGGTGCAAGCCGTCCTCGAAGCAGCGTGGCTTGTCAAGCATGTCATCCCAGGCAGACAGACATTGGATCCCCTTAGAATGACACCAGTAATTAAGCCAATTATTAAAGCTGATCATTTTGTCTCTGTATTGTGGCATCATTCTTGGTGATGGTAGGATACTGCTCAGGGTCAGGGTCATACCGGCCTGGGCTACATAATCTGAGAGCTCCTCTATGTCTCTTTTCAAGTAGTCCAGGGAGGTACGTCTCAGGTCGTTCACACCGGCATGGACAATGACTGAGTCATACTTGTACTTGCTGTGGAGTGACCTGAGTGCTTGTGTTATGTGGCAGATTCTAGCACCTGACAGGCAGCTTACTGTGATCTTTTCCTTGTTCAGTCTGGTGAGTGGGACGTCAGTGGGTCTGACTATGGAGTCACCTATAACAAGTGTGTCTGGCATTGTGTTTGGCCTTAAGGGCTGTGACTGTTTAGCACACTGACTTTGAGAACTATGTGTTGCATGTCTTATGTCTTGAGGTGGCAGTTGCTTGGGTGTCTGCTTTGGAGGCCTCTGTAGTTTTGGTAGATTTTGATCAGTGCCTCCGAGTATGTCTTTGTGTGTTTATGTGTTTGTTTTGCAGTTGTGATAGTTCTATGTGAAACTGGGTTTGTGGTGTGCGTGGTTTCCTTCTCCTCCTGTCTGGTCTTGCCAGTCCTGAGTTGAGAGAGCTCATCCTCCAGTTTGGCTATATAGTTGCATCTCTCACATGTATTTGTGTTTTGTGGGAGAAGGAGTGGGTTGTCTGTGCACATGAGGCAATTGTAACATTGCCTCAAGATGCCCAGATTCACCAGCTTAACAGGAGAGGACGCTAGCAACTGACCCTTCGACATGCTAGAAAAAGTGAAAAAGTTTGCTGTGTAACTGAGTCAGAAGGGACCTATAGGGAAATGGGTACTCAAGGGGATTCTAGGCTAATGTAGTACTTTGTTTAGTATACAAGTACTTTACCTATATAAAAATGCTTTAGGAGCAAGTGCTGAGCTTTTGAGATAGGGAATAGACTGTTTCGATTGCAAGTAGAGAAGTTCTAAGGGAAAAATTGAAGAGCAGACTTTACGGAGCCAGAAATAGTTTAACCTTGTTTAACCGGCGCTGCCCGATGGTGCTCTATGGGCAACTCCACGCTAAATCACGCAAAAGCGCGCTAAAGCGGGCTTTATAGCAGGGGGTTGAAAAGAGCTAGGAATTGACCCAAAATGGCCAATAGACTACAAGTTTCTGGCTGGAACCACTGCTCTAGGGACAAATAGGCTGCTCAGTGCTCCCCACTCCCACTGGTGAACAAAGAAGTTTCCCTTTATCCAAATAAGGATATGGAATAGCACAGGAACCATGCCAAAGCCCAGAGATCAGCAAACTCTGAAGACTGGACTATTTTAATTCACAGATGACATCTGTCCACATATCATCCTAGGTATGTGTTGCTGAAAAACATAGGGGATGTGAGCATTAGAGCAGAAATAACTGACACAGTACTACACATTCAGAAATGGGTAGTACACCTGTGAGGTTTGGTGCACAGTACATGGCAGGATGCAGAACAGGTGTACAGCAATACTGTGTACATGGGTGCAATGTTTTCCAGGGGAAGGGGCATCACCTACTAACACAGCCCATGCATCACACACATGTATATTGTTGCTAGCATTGATTGACTATAGCTGCACTGCATACTGTTAAGTACCATACGTAATGCATGTTGACAGATGGGTAATGGGAGGACTGTGTGTATTATCTTTGTGCAACCTCACATGTATATGTGTGTGTGTGTGTGTGTGTGTGTGTGTGTGTGTGTGTGTGTGTGTGTGTGGATGAGGGGTTATTTGTCTGTAGGTGCAATCTGGTGGAGTGGAGTGCAGTTGATGCATGTAGGAGGCATGTGTGCATGTGTGTGTGTGTGTGTGTGTGTGTGTGTGTGTGTGTGTGTGTGTGTGTGTGTGTTTGTGTGGGTGTCCATGTAGGCACATGTGTGATTGTGGGGTTGTTCATACGGCAGTACTTCCCTTTGGGATCGTGCAGTACATGGACATGGACTGACACATCACACACCAAGAATACTTTTTTGATATGTAATCACAGGACAGCTGATACTATAATAAGGTCTGCAGCATTTAACATGCATTGTGAGGGAAAGTAGACACCAGGTATACCCTTAATATCTCATCATATACACATTAACAGACACATAACAGGCAGACACACATCCGAGAGACCTGGGCCTATCGGTGCTAACTAACTTGTCTGTGTGTCCAATGTGTTACAGGTAGGCTGCACACAGCACATGCATAACTGTGCTGGATTGTGGCATAAGTTACCTGTATGGTCGATGGTGGCAGTGGTCACCATAAAGTGGTACATGGGACATATACCGGGTGTACCATGGTGTAATGACAGTGTACACAGCACCCACATCCCACAGTGGATATTGTACTCACTGGAACCCATGATTACATTCTGACATACCCACCATCACACATTGCCCACGACTGCGATACAACCCATTGTATATCCTAATACTGATACTACAGGGATATGCAGCTAATGCACACACCACAGGCATAGTAGGGTGTTGCAGTGTCATGCCTCACCTATGGGCAGCAAAAATACTATCCATACTACTGTGTGGCAATGCGTATTGTAATAGGAGTATGTGGCCTTGGAATGCTGTACCCTACATATATACAGACATGCACACATACACACACTTGCCAGAACCCAATGGGTATCCCATGCCTATAGACCCATTTGTACACCATTGTTGTGCTGGTACTGCAAGGATCATGTAGCCATTAGGCAGAGGAGTGTAACAGGGTACATGTAATGTCTGAAACAGCAGCAGCCACATTTGACTATGCCAATGGGTGTTGCAGTGGTTGTGAAGGCCTTCATGGTATTCCCAACTACAGGTGTACTAACACACAGACACTGCTATCTGCAGTAATACACACGTACACATGTGTCAGTACTGGGGTGCATCACTGCAGGTGGTCATAGGTGTGTACCTGGCTATTGTCCATGGAGAGATGGGTTGTGTAGGGGATGTGTGTACAGTAGTATCATGCCAGCTGCCATGTGCCAGCAGGCAATCTATTGACAGACACCACTGTGGTGACCCTCAGGGTGAGAGTGACATGCATCAGCTAATCCTCTGGGTGCCTCCTGCAAATGGCCACTGAGGTGATCCAGGTGACATGTATGCAACATGTATTACAACACATGGTTAGTGTCTGTGATGGAGATCTGTACCCAAGCATGTTCTGTTGACTGTGGTAGTGTAGTGGAGGTACCCATGGCATGTGGTGCGTACAGGGTGTTGTCTCCTTTATGTGCCAGTTATAACACAGCTGAGCAGACATGTCAGTGTCAGTCAGGCATAGGTTGCCTCTACTTATCCACGCTAGATACCTGCCATCTACACATCTGTACAGGGACTGACAGACATCTGCTTGGCAAGTAGCTATGCAGTAGGATGAATGTGTTGACAGATAGACGTTTGACACCAATATGTATGCCATATTACATGTTGGCAGCCCTCACTGACATGTGCAGTACAGATGGTAGTCTACAGTTACATTCCACATGTCAGATCATTATCCAGTAGAGGATATATACTGTGACACAGCTCACACAACAGGAATATGACAGTGAGGCCTCAGAGTCCAGCTATGCCTGCAGGTGTGCTTGTTGTCAGTACTACATTTAGCATTCTACTCTTGCCTGGGAAAGCACTGTCAACAGTAGTACCGCCATGATACACTACATGCCAGTGTGACAGCATGTAACCTGGATTACTACCCTTGTATGTAGCACATTCACATAAATAACAGTGCTGTACACGTCTTATATACTTGTGTGTCCCAGACATGACACTCACACCTCTTGCTACTGTAATGACAGCACATAGACACATGTATTCTACATGGGATTACATACACTTATTACAGATGTAATTACCCTGCTATGTTATCAGACTGGGATGTGACCACTGGTTACCAGGGCTGAGCCATGATTAGCATGTGTCAGCATTGTTGCAATGCAACAGCTAAGCAGATTTGTATACTGGTAAGCAAAGCCTACACGGTGTAAGCACACGTATGTTTAACCGTAATTTAGCACTGCTTAGATTTGCGCAAAGCTGCACAAACATGATTAAAGCTGCTCAAAACTGCCTTAACCACTCTGTATCCAGCAGCCCTTGTTCTACCCACCAACAAAATAAACAGCCCTTGCAGGTATTGAACCCATGACCCTGTACACTATAGTCACAGCAGTTAACCACTATGCCATGACAGCTGTGAAGATAGTTGTTGATTTTCCAATATATCTGTCACTACACATATTGAATAGTATTGAATAATTGCTTTGACTTCCACCATTGTGTAGTACTTGTTATTGATATTACTGTTTCATCACACATGTTGTTATATCTATATGTACATATATCAGATACATACAGTGATATACATATGGAAAGGTATACACAACCGTGATGTTTACACATGATATTCATACATGTGTATGGCTACGCATCTCTATAGTGCATCATATACATTTGTCGATCTCTTTGTGTGTATGTATATATATATCTATATATATATATATATATATATATAGAGAGAGAGAGAGAGAGAGATATACATATATATAGATATATTATATATATTATATATATATAAATATATATATATATATATATATATATATATATATATATATGTGTGTGTATGAACATACTATGTGTACAGATATACCTATTTATGTTGATATATATGTAGATATCTATAACTATATGTGCATACATATCTATTCAGATATACCTATTTATGTCCATATATATGTTAATATCCTTAACTATATGTGCATATGTATCTATATATCTGCATATGTGTAGACATATATTGCTGTGTATATGTATATATTTGAGTGTTTTATATATATATATATATATATATATATATATATATATATATATGTATGTACATATATATATTCATACACACACACAAATATGTTTACCATATGTCCAAAACATGGAGTGGAGTTCTACCTCAGCACCAATAGTCCCAACCTCTTAGTGCAAGGGGATGTCATGTATGTATTGCAGGTATATATGTCGACTGTTGCTACTGCAACAGGGGTTGTCCTAACAGACATGTGTGTGGGAGGTCACATCTGCTTTTGACATGTGCGCCATTGACTACTGACAGACATCCTAAAGACATCATAGTACAGTACCACTGCTAGCACAGTAATGATCCTGTGGACTACAGCAGAGATATGACCAATATATGTGGACAGTCTGGCACTCTGTGATCAGTCCAGAAGTGTATACAAATCCCCTTCATGCAAGACATGTGGACCATGCCTCACAATGTGGATGTTAACAGCCATGTACATGGGTATATCACGTAAATACTGGACTACATATGCCCACACAGTTTATGGATTCACACACGCCAGTCTGTCCTGACACATATTATCTGGTGGTGCAGAGGTCACATGGCTGCATACTACCCAGTAGTTAGTGACATACATCTGCACAGGATCCCACTGCTTTGCGGGGGGAATACAGATGTACCTGCAGTTATAGCAGGCTCTACACGCATGTCACAGCACAGAGTAACAGACACCTTTGAGAAAGTGCATACCCACATACAATGTGAACACAGCCACAGCCACATATGGTACCCAAGCTTAATATGAAACTATATGGACTGTCTGATAAACATCATCCTCATATGTGCCACTCACACACTAACCCTACATACACTGATTCATGACACAGTATGGTCTGATGCCTGTCTGTGGTATTGGACATGTGTATGTCTGGCCCTATAGACATGTGAGCCAATAAAGTACCATACACTGGAGCAGCATGTAACTCAGATAGAACAGGACCAAGAACATGGCATCTGCCACAGTCTGTGTACAGCCCAAGGTATGTATGCGGAATACACATACTGTCAACAATCACCATAAGTACACATACCCCAGTACTGTGCACACAACCACAGAATGGACAAGTTATGTCCTCAGAAACAACCCCTACTATACATAACATGTCTAGCAGTCTGATATCTGACTGGGTTGTTATCAGGTATGATGTCAGTAAATAATGGTGTACAGAACATATGCACCTCTTACTGCATGACATATGTATAAAGGTTGCCAGACCTGTGGCTGGAGCTACAAACACTGGCCCAATATTGGCATGTTACTGTGATAACCTCATACATTTACTGTCATACCAGGGCTTGTTGTGACATATGTCCTATGAGGGATATGAAGTTGGTAACTCTCATAGCTGTCACCATGTACTGACTACAATCCTCACACTATGCTTCTGCAGTTCTCAGATAGGTGTTCTGTGAGTAACACAAGAAACTAAAGGTTCCACACACTGCCGAGTCTGCAGATAACCTTACAGATGAGAGTTTCCTCAAACACATAACACTGTCATGACAGGTATTAAATAATGTAGACCAACCATATCCACACACACTCTGTTAAACCGACATTTCTCCAAATGCAGAGGAGCAACACTTACATTCTGTAGTTATGTCTGGCACATCTCCCTCCTGTCTGTTGGCCTGTTTCCACAGTGTATATTGTTAGATGTAAGTCCCAATACCATCTGTGATGCTGTTTGCCAAACACCAAATGTAGGTCCTGCTCACAGTGAATGAGAAGGCCCAACACCTACATGATGTTCCTAGATATTGGAGTGTGTTTCCATGCAGTTGGCTATGGGAATGTTACCACAGCTGTTCCACATGCAATCAGCTAGAGGGGGACTGCAATTCATGCAGAGGCCATCAGCTGATCATGAGCATCACTTACAAAACACAAGCTGCTGCCTAAGCAAAGCAGGTGTACCTTTTTACATCCACCAGAGAGGGAGTAAGAGAGACAGAGACAAAGTAAGTCGGGGGGGGGGTGGGAGAGTAAAACCTAAGCATGTTTGTGTCACACACCTACCAGTACAGGGTTTCAAACCCTTGACTGACTATGTATTGCTATCACATGTCGATGCAGTTATTGCATGCACCACATAGCTTACATGATGGTGAGCTATCAAAAGGTATATCTGATGGTGAGTGACATCTGCAACAGTGATATAGTAGTGATAAGGCAGGTGTAGTACATGTGCCTGTCAACATGAACAGGTGTCAACATCAACACAGCCACTCTCTCTCAGTGACTCACACACATTGATACACTTGGCAGGGTCAGGAATAGACTTCCTACCTAGCTAGTTTGCCACAATACAGTAATGCGCAGGTATCACATGCACCACAGGGGTGTCCAGATGTTATATGGGCAAAGGGTATGTGAAGGTGTCTGTCATCAGACAGCATGCTTCAGTAGGCCAATGAGAGTTGTAGTGAGTGTGAATATGGTCAAAAGCATCATACTCCACATGCCCAGATACAGGGTGCCAGTACTGACATGCATGGGTGCATTGCTTTACGGGTGTGTAGTGGTTGACTGTGCCAGAAGGCTATACACAGCTAGGTGCAGGGTATACCTTGGCATCAGGCCACGTGACAGTGGTCTGCAGTGTGGCTCAGGGGTGTATTTTCTGGATTGGCTCACACAGGTGGGTATTGCATTCACCATCCAGTCACATTAGATACTATTGTGTGTGGCCAGTGATGTGCAATGCTTGCAATGTACTTGCTCTATATTCCATGACTTGGATGGTGTGTGGGATGTGCACACATCTCACATGCATGTTCAGTGACATGTGGAACTGTACTTGGGGTATCTGGCCCATGTTGTGTACACAGATTGTTATCATCAGATGTGCCAGTCCTGCCCTCGTGCCATGCACTGGTAATGGACACCAGGTTGACCCTTTGCCTACATTGATAGCATGATACAAGCATTCCCTGGTGTCAGTAGCATCTGTCTATACAGGGCATGTGTTTAAGGCATGGTATGTCCTTTGTGGGTCACATCTGATGGCACCACAGTTGTTGCAGGCATCCCGTGGTGAATATAGTGAAGGCACATTGCCTGAAATGATGTGCCTATTGTAGTGATGGGACAGGGTGCCATGCCCTCTGTAGTCCACTGCAATCACACCATGGTTACTATCTGTGGGCAATATGCAGGGTGCTATCAACATAGCAGCTGTTGCCTAGGCAAGTGTGTTTGTGTATGGCACATGGGTTGAGAATGTTCTCTGGGTAATACAAGGGTTGCTTACTTTGTTTACCTGGCCTTGATGTCACATGTAGGAGTATGGATTGGCATCCCAGCCACTTGGCTGTTTGACATATGTTATCCTTGTAAGGTGGACATTCTGACATATAATAGGACCACCATATAAGAAATCTGCAAAACCCACTCCAGAATGAGTCCAGCTGTTACACACTCACAGCCACCTCCACACAGGAGACAAATGGCAAACACAGACACACACAGTTGCCATGTCTGGGATTAGAACTCTTACCTAACTAGTTTATCACCCTACAGCATTATGCAGTTATAGGATGCACCACGGAGATTACTGGGCTACTTTTTCCCCAAAGGTGTATTTAATTGGGAATGACATCTGCCGGCTTGCCAAAGAAGGGCAATGGAGGTTGTAGTGACTGTGAATGGCCTCAAAAGCATTGCTCCATAGACAGACAAACACTTGCTATGTCTGGGAATAGAACCCCTGCCAAACTACTATATCACACTACAGCATTACACTGTTATAGGATGCATCATGGAGATTACTGGACTACTATATCCCCAAAGGTGTATTTCACTGGGAATGTTATCAGCAGGCTTGCCAAAGAAGGGCAATGGAGGTTATAGTGACTGTGAATGGCCTCAAAAGTATTGTTCCCTACACTGACAAACACACACAAACATCCACACTTGCCATGTTTGAAAATAGAACCCCTACTGAACTATTATATCACACTACTGCATTACACTGTTATAGGACGTACCACAGAGATTACTGGGCTGCACCTTCCCTAAAGGTGTATTTCACTAGGAATAACATCAGCAGGCCTGCCAAATAAGGGCAATGGAGGTTGATGTGACTGTGAATGGCCTCAAAAGCATTGCTCCCTACACAGACAAACAAACACACATACACACAAACATCCACACTTGCCATGTCTGGAAATAGAACCCCTACCGAACTATTATATCACACTACAGCATTACGCTGCTATATGATGCACCACAGAGATTACTACTATATCACACTACCTCATTATGCTGTTAAAGGATGCACCACACAGATTACTAGACTACTCCTTCCCCAAAGGTGTATTTCACTGGGAATGACATCATCAGGCTTGCCAAAGAAGGGCAATGGAGGTTGTAGTGACTGTAAATGGCCTCAAAAGCATTGCTCCCTACACAGACAAACAAACATACACACTTGCCATGTCTGGGAAAAGAACCCCTGCCGAGCTATTATATTACACTACAGCATTACACTGTTATAGGACGCACCACAGAGTTTACTGGACTACACCTTCCCCAAAGGTGTATTTCACTGGGAATAACATCAGCAGGCCTGCCAAAGAATGGTAATGGAGGTTGTTGTGACTGTGAATGGCCTCAAAAGCATTGCTCCCTACAAAGGAAAACAAACAAACACACAGTTGCCATGTATGGCATTAGAATTCCTACCTAACTCGTTTATCACACTACAGCATTATGCAGTTATAGGATGTGCCACAGAAATTACTGGGCTACTTTTTTCCCAAGGGTGTATTTCAAAGTGAATGACAGCAGGCTTGCCAAAGTAGAGCATTTGAATTGTAGTGAGTGTGACTAGACTAAAAAACATTGCTTCCTACACAGACAGGCACACACATAACTGCCATGTCTGGAATTAGAACTCCTACTTAACTAGTTTATCACACTAGAGCATTATAGAGTTATAGGACATGCCCGACAGAGATTACTGGGCTACTCTTTTCCCAAAGGTGTATTTCAATGTGAATGACATCAGCAAGCTTGCCAAAGTAGGGCATTTGAATTGTAGTGAGTGTGACTAGCCTAGAAAGCATTGCTCCCTACACAGACAGACACACATGCACACACACACAATTGCCATATCTGGGATTAGAACTCCTACCTAACTAGTTTATCACATTATAGCATTACACAGTTATAGGATGTGCCACAGAGATTACTGGGCTATTTCTTCCCCAAAGGTGTATTTCAAAGTGAATGACATCAGCAGGCTTGCCAAGGTAGGGCATTTGAATTGTAGTGGGTGTGACTAGCCGAAAACACATTGCTCCCTATAAAGACACACAGTTGGCACATCTGGGATTAGAACACCTACCTATCTAGGTATATTGCACTACAGCATTATGCAGTTATAAGATGTACCACAGAGATTACTGGGCTATCTTTTCCCCAAAGATGTATTTCACAGTGACTGACATCAGCAGGCTTGCCATATTAGGGCTATGGGAGAGCAGTGTGTGTGCATGGGCCATAACCCATTCATCTGGAGGTAGACACACCACACTCAGGCACACACAGGTTTATATTCTTCAGGTACGTGTATACAACTGCTAGATGACTACTGCCTTGTACAGTCATGTTGCACAGTTAGCACTAACACCACAGAGTCTATAATGCTGAGGGATACCAGTGGCTAATTTCTATGGTGAGTGACATTTACACATCATCTAGTTGTAGCCATTTGTCTGTGTGCTAGGTGGGACAGGCATCATGATGGAAGGCTCTTTGTCACTGTCACTCTCTTCCACACATCTATGTATGTGTACATTTGGCATATTATAGTGTGTTGTCCTTGGATATATGTGTGTATTCCTATCCAATGTGTGTGTGCAAAGCATGACAGGTGCATACTGAGGAGTGTATGCACTAACATCTGCAACTGTCAGATATGTATGGTCCACTGTTGTTGCCAGACATGGGCTTCATTTGTGTGTGAGCATGCCCAGTATGACATTTCAGTATGTTGTTGTCTGGCATTGCCTTCAATTCTCTAAGTGTGGGAGCATGCCCAGTATGTCCTTCTGTATTGCATGTGTGGATCCATTCCAGGTAGATTATACTCCAGTGCAGACTGTTGTGTTCTACACCTACAGCTAGCAAACTGTTTCTGCAGGATATCTGTAGATCAGCTGGCAATATGGGGTCAAACTGGGCAAGGGATAGTGGGTACTGTAGGTAACTGTGTCTGTGCTGCTTCTGCTACATGGTACTGGTGTTAGCAGAGATATGCAGACATGTGTAGTGTTATACACTGTGATGTTTCATGTCCTCACATACTGTCAGGTAGACATTTTTGCTCACAGTGATGTTCTGGGGAACACAGGGTGAATGCAGCTGTGTCCAGTATTGTGGTCAAATGCCTACATATTCCTGCAAACTAATGCCATTCTGGAGAGGGAGCTGCAGACACTTGCTGCTGGGTCTGTGTAACTGGTTCAGCACCTTGGTACAGTGGTGGCAGAGGACACCATACTTGTACATCCATAGACGTGACAGTATGGCCTTATCTTGCCATTGCAATACCTCACAGCTGTACAGATTCACACAGGTTACCTAGAGGCAGGGGTCATAAGTCAGGACATTACCCCGATTGTGGTGTATGGGCAGGCTTGTAGCCACCCATTTTTGTGTTTACAGCCAGAGATAGTATGTGCACATGGCTGTGTTTTGGACTTCGCACATTCCATGCTGCTCATGCTCCCACCCCCACTCTATTATTCTATCCTCTTCCATACATTATGCAAACATTCTCTGATACTTTCCCTATAGTTATCACCTCATCACAGCAGTGTATTGGTGTTGGTCCACAGTTCATGCAGTGGGACATGGTGGACATGTTACTGTGGTTTGCCCACATGGCCTTGCATATGGGTTCTGTGGACTGTGTTATGTTGTTATTTGGGAGTCCATGACATAACATACATTGGCAGTACGAGTGAGACGCAGGCCTTTGGAAGAGGACTGTAAGCCATTTGGTAGTGATGCAGGCCAGCTGTAGCAGGCCATTGCACTCTGTCAGTCCTACAGTATCAGACTGCCATACAGTATATTACCCTGAGGTGACAGGGTAGGTGTGCTAGGTGTTCATGCCAATACTTTCTATCAGTATCGATCAGGTGGTGTGGATGCTGGCAGGGTGCTGCTTACAGTTAGGGACCTACCTGCATGGGACATCTGCAATGCATGCTGCATTCTTTCACCATTGTCATACCCAGGTGGGGGTTATATTGTACCCATTCCCAACAGTAGGTTTAAGACCGGAGAGGTACCTGTGGGTAGTGGCTGGGTGAGGTGGGTGCATGTGTGCTATGGACACTACTTGCATCTGACTCACAGATATGCATGGGGCTTTCCACTTATGCTGGCTTGTGCAGGGACATCAGCTGTTTCCCAATACATCATTCTTATGATCTTTGTGATCTGCGAGTGTTTGGCCAGACGGCATCGGTATTCCCTACTACAAGGCCAGATAATGTGATGCACACCTGTATATACAAATCCAAGGATGTGTCCATTTCACAGTTACACATTATACACTGTCTGTCTGGGGTACTTTCCCCTGTGTACTGCTTGTATATCTGGCCCAACAGTCATGCCATGTTCATCTTTCAGATGGTGACATGTATTACCTCCATACACTTACAGTGGCTTACTGTTAGAATGTGTTATGCTGGGGAGCATTGTGTTTGGCACTGCAGTTGTGATGACTTGGCCCTGTCATCGGCAATACTGGGCAGTGGCCACCAGGTCAAAACTCAACATGCATACATACTGACCACTCTCACACAATATGAAGACCACACCAACCTAACTCATGCATACCTGCATATTGTACAAATGCTACAATCTAGCCTGCAACCTTAGCCACCTCAGGTCATCTGTGCTCCACTGGTATTATACCTACACATACATGTTACTATATGTCTACATCGGAATGGAGGTGGGGGGCACACCTGACTGTTTCTACATTTCTACATAGGATTGGGGGGCACACCTGACTGATTCTTCATGTCTACATAGGATGAGGGGGGCACACCTGACTGTTTCTACATTTCTACATAGGATTGGGGGGGCACACCTGACTGTTTCTTCATTTCTACATAGGATTGGGGGGCACACCTGACTGTTTCTACATTATTACATAGGATTGAGAGGGGCAAACCTGACTGTTGCTACATTTCTACATAGGATTGGGGGGGGCACACTAGACTGTTAATGCATTTCTACATAGGATTGGGGGGCACACCTGACTGTTTTGACATTTCTACATAGGATAGGGGGGTACACCTTACTGTTTCTACATTTCTATATAGGATTGGGGGCACACCTGACTGTTTCTACATTTCTACATATAATTGGGGGCACACCTGACTGTTTCTACATTTCTATGTAGGATTGGGGGGGCAAACCTGACTGTTTCTACATCTTTACATAGGATTGGGGGCACTCCTGACTGTTTCTACATTTCTACATAGGATTGGGGGGCACACCTGACTGTTTCTACCTTTCTACATAGGATTGGGGGGCACACCTGACTGTTTCTACATTTCTTCATAGGACTGGGGGGGGTACACCTGACTGTTTCTACATTTCTACATATGATTGGGGGAGCACACCTGACTGTTTCAACATTTCTACATAGGATTGTTAGGGCACACCTGGCACTTGTACACATTTGCTATGACTGTACTGGTGTACTTGTATGTCAGGTACTCCATTTAATTCTGTATTGTACCCTATCTTGCTGACTAGAGGCATATCAGTGTACTACAGGTCTTAGGTTTGACTGACCTACATATCAGTTTCTGACTTCTTATCCTTCAGAACTAACATTCCACTGCCTGATCTGATGTAGTCTGTCTGTGTAGGCCTTGCGGGAGGTTACCCATAGCCATCATTCAGAGGCCTTAGCACAGCCTTTGTTTGTGTTTGTCTACACCTGTCCTGCTGGTTGAGACTGTTGTTGGGTATGTGAACCTCCCTGACTGGCACGTGTGTGTCATATGCACACACATTTGGCCAAGCACATTTCCTTCAGTTGGTTTTGTCACCATGTGTAGTACTGGCTACTATGGTGACACCAGTATTTGTTACAGATTTCATGCTGCCACTATAGGTGTCTACTATCTGCTGGCATTCCATTCAGCCACCTGATTCCCTTGCATGCTCACATCCATACCATGGATACAAGTAACAACACATACTACTCCATTCAGCAATTGGTAAGAAGAGTGACTTACCTTGTGGCTGTGCCAGTATTGAGAATGGTGCTGGAGGGCTGCCTATATCAGATGCATACACTCCCCATACATGGTTGAGCATAGGTAGTGTCATGTTTGGCATCCCTTTTACTGTATGTGCGAGTCAGAGAGAGGTGTCATTCCCTGGGTCCCTCCTGTGTCAGTGTATGTGCTATGCATTGCCTCTTTGCCAAGGCCAGGGCATACTGGGCATGCCTCCTTTTGCCTACTGGGACAGGCTTAGGTTGTTCCGCCTCTGAGTCACTCTGTGCCTGTGCAGGCCTTGGCATTGGTGGGGGGGGGCTGTGTGGCCCTACCCTGTGCTGTTCCTGCTGCAGCTGTTTCCACAGCATCATGTTGTGTAGCATGACACATACGATGACAATTTGAATACATGTTGCTGGTGAGTACTGCAAGGCTCCACTGGATGTGTCCAGGCACCAGAACCATGACTTGATCATCCCAAACACATGCTTTATTATAATTCTGGTCTGTGCGTGTGCCTCATTATGGAGTTCTTGTTTGGGTATATGTGCATTTCTGATAGGTGTCATCAGCCATGGCTCCAGTGCATGACCAGTATCCCCAACTAGGTGACCGTAAGGGATGTCCCCATTGGCAAATCTCTGGTAAAGCTGCATCAGATGCCAGATGTGGAAATCGTGATAGTTTCCAGGGCAACCAGCACACACATTCATTATAATGCCCTGGGCATCGCACATGACCTGGCAGTTGATGGAGGGGAAGCCCTTGCGGTTGATGTAGACCCTACTCCATTCACCCGGTGGTGCTTTGATGCATACATGCACACAGTCTATAGCACCCACTACCTCAGGGTATTCTGCTATTTGGTGGAAGATATGCATATTGCTGGCCAGCACCTCACGGGTGTTGAGGAAATATACGTGCTCACTGGAATGTGATGACATGGTATCCAGGAAATGGTCGAGTACTCTGGATGCTGATGCCTGTGAGATCCTCATAATATCCCCAGTTGGCCTTTGGAAGGTACCTGTGGCTAGTATTCTTAGGCCTACACATACCTTGGTATCCGCTGGGATGGGTTCCCCTCTGTTAGTTCTGTGTGCCAGGTGTGGCTGGCACAGCTCTACAATTTGCTGTAGGAGGTCCCTGTCCACTCAATAGTGCTCTACTATCTCCAGCTCATGTAGCTCCTGGTAGGTTACCCTGGGTCTGTACACTCTTCTCCTTCTCCTCAGTGTGGGTTGCTCAACAGCAGTCTCATCCTCAACACCCCCAGCCTCCTCCACATGTTGATATATGATAGCTACTGTAGCCCCTGTCATTTTGTTGTTTTTGTTTGTTAAAATTTCCCTGCTAGTATACACCAGTGGTGTAGAGTATGTGGGAAAACCCAGAGGGAAAGATGTTTGCATAGTTTATAGTAGTGTTCTGGGCTGGGCTGGTCTGCTGCTTGTGGAATTGGCTGATTCTGATACATTTCACCTGCCAGCTATGCTAGTTCTCCTTGATTACCTTCCTAGTACTGTTTTCCCTTCCCATTGCCTTCCTGTTTAAGCCCAGGGGCGCGCCACACAAATACAGTGCTCAAATGTGCACAGAGCTGCTATTTCCTGGTTTACTTTTTTTTTCCCTTTAAGACCCGGTGCGTGGAACGCACACCCGCTTAGGCAATGTAAAGAGTGCTAGGCAGCCTCAGACACACCCTCTTGCTTAGCTCTGCTAAGCTAAAGGCAAACCCGAGCCACAGGGCTCCAATCCACTTACAGTATGCCTGACACACACCCCTATGATATCAGCTAACTTCTAGCTTGCACCAAGCTTTTTCTGCACTTAAACTGTTGGGTACTGACTAGCACTGAGGGGAAATCTGGGATTCAGTATCATTCCCCTCATTTGCATAGGCTTGCCTGCTGATGCATTGTTACAGGTCCCACATTGAGCCTCCCTCCTTAGCAACCACTATTCACTGGCCATGATGTCTTCTGCCTGCCATTGAGTATAGTAGCAGAATAGTGATTTTGGTTAGAATGCTTATTTCAGGTTACTTTTTTCCTGATCCCATTTGCGCGCCTCTGCCCTATGCTTAAACAGCCAAAATTGGCTAAAAAAATAAAAGTTATTATTTTTTAAACTGGTTTCCATGCCAATGGCCATATATTTGGCCATTGGCATGCTTTACACATTATATACACCCTTTATTTGGAGCTGTCATGGCTCCATTTTGTAGTTTGCAGAAATGTACTTGGTTACTAACTGAGTACATTTCTGCAGATTACACTAGTCCTGCATGGCTGGCTGCCAGCTTCCTGGATCGCAAATTCATCTCATTTGCATGGTTTTTACCTGCAAATGGAGTAATTTGCATACCGGATCTGCATCCGTGCAGGACTAGTTCAGGAGTGCTCGTGTATGTCCCTGCAGCTTATTCCTGGATTGCACGCTGGACATATTGCCTCCTGGAGCTCCTGCGCACCGTGCAGAGCTTGCTGAATCCAGGGGACTGTCTTACAGTTCAGGAAGGACACTCCATCTCTACAATTTTAAAGTTGCTGTATGAAAATGCATAAAAATGCAAGTCTGGCCATGTGATGGAAGTCCCCCTTACTAAGAATGGAAAATTATAACCATCAGAAATGAAATAGGCTGGAAGGTCTCTTCCTAACACTGGAAAACTGTAACCACCAGAAGTTTCAGAAGTGGTAAAAAAAATAAAGGAAGTGAGTTCCTGCAGAAATAAAGATCCCAAATCAATCATTGCAAAATGTAATTTATTAAGTACTACTATCTACAAATGCATCCAGAGTTACTCTTGCAGGTTAAAATGCCATTTTGAAAATCATGCCAATATGAATTGTCTCCCTACTCATCTCTACCATCACCAATTACCAATGATATGTGGGGATTCTGTATAGCCTGATGAGTTTTGAAGAGGATGCCGTTTTTGACTTGTGAGTTTTCCAAGTCTTTCTTGAAGGTTTTGGATGGTGTGCTCATTTGTCAACAGTGATATCTTAGAACAACACCTTGTACACTTTACTTATACTATTAGCAGAATTGTTGCAATAGTAATACAAAATTTTTCTAAAATATAAAATCGTTTGTAGTTGCCACACCCAGAAATAATATTGCATTAGAATATTTTAAGGCAGGAAAGTATCCAGTAATTTCTGCTGTTTATACCGGACTCCTGCACTGCAATAACACAGTATACACACACACACACACACACACACACACACACACACACACACACACACACACACACACACATGCATGCACACGCACACACACACACACACACACACACACACACACACACACACACACACACACACACACACACACACACACACACACACACACATGCATGCACACACACACACACACATGCATGCACACACACACACACACACACACACACACACACACACACACACACACACACACACACACACACACACACACAGACACACACATGCCCACATACATTTGCATATGCACACCCATGCACACTATGGATTGGAAACTGGTCTTTTGGTTTAGACAGATGGAACAGAAAGCAGCTTTGACATAATGGTCATCATGCAACACCATTCCCATGCTGGCATCATACAAAAGCTAAGCTCTTTGAAAACCGACCCATATGTGGTAACATGGATAGCAAACTGATACTTGAGTTGACATCTCCTTCATTAAGGACTAAAGAGTAACTGTTCAATTATACTCAGCATTAATTAGGCTAATTATTGAGTACAATGCCCCCTTTATGATGTATCACACTAAACATATCAAACAATTAGAAAGACCACAAAGGTTCCAAAACAAAAAGATTACAGGCCTAAAGTCCCTGATTTAACAAGAGAGGCTGAAGTCCTATAGACGTTTGAGGGGGAGATCTCTGTATTACTCTGCCGTTAGAGAAGTGATTGCTCTAGTCCTTCTGTTTCTCTTCAAGTCCAGTATCATCACCAACACTAGAACCAGGGACCTAAATAAGACATGTCAAAGGGATAGGTCTATAGCCTAGCACCTCCCAAACCTCCGGAATAAACGTCCATTACATACTAAGCACCACAAGTTACTATTTTCTTTTAGACATAAATTAGATAACTGGACGGATATCCACAAATTTACTCTAGGATCGACCATTACGGACCTCCTTGGGAAAGCAGGTGTGTGCTAAGGGAGGGTCCTGGCAAGGTGACAATGGTCATGTGGCTCAGTGGCCTTGGGATATTTATGAATCTAGAAAAACTCAGCTGAATTGTTTTTTGTTTTTTTCTTACCATTTTAAATTATTCAGCATTTGTGTGTGTTGGGAGTACTTTGAGCTATGTTTTAAGGGTGCCTGCTGGACTTTTTTCTGTGAGTAATGTTCAATTTACAATGGCCACATTGATCTATGTGTCTAATCAGGTGCAAGTTTCTATGTAGTAATTAGATTTTATTGTATAATCTACCATTTCTTAGAGTTCACTTTGCTTAAAAACAAAGAGGCTTTCTATTTATGCTCCCCAAAAACACATGAAAATAAGATATGTCTGTTATCAGAAATCACTGGCAAAATGCTGCTGATGCAGGAATCAAACAGGGCAGGAATGCAGGGTGGTAAAATGTAAGTGAGACCTTCATGAAATTATTCACAACCTTTTAAAAGGAATGTTTTTATGCTTTTAGCAATGACTTGGTGATACACATCTCAGAGATCCATGACACAGTGCATCAATACTAGTGTCTGTTGGAATTAATTAAATAATTCAATTCATATTTGTAGTCTGCGCTATAGTATGAGACTGTTTGTCAATCTTGGGCCATTCTAGGATCTTCATTCAATAATTCCTTGTGTAACTTCTCTGTTATAAAAGGTATTTACATTTAGTTCTGTTCTGCTCTATGCTGAATGAATGATTTATTTGCTCTTTTTTTGAGAAACTTCAGTTCCTTGGACTACCTGCTTTGCCATGTGCCTTCAGTGGTCATTATACAACCACAAACATAAACTACAGCTCAAGTGTAGTCAGAAAGTTTGGTAATAAACAATAAATTCTCTATCAAAGTAGACTTCATTCAAGAATGCAGTCCCTCACTCCAGGTATTCTGCCCCCCTAGCCCATATAGTGTATATTTCTGAATAGCACTGATTTTTCAGAACTGTTAGTTTTGCTAAGGAGTTCAACCTAAGGTAAAAAAATAGTGGATGTCCTAATGTCCTAAATGAGCAATTGTTTTCACAGTTAATCAGTCAGACCCCCCCACCCAAAACAACAACAAATAAAGCTTGAAAGTTACATGTTGTATACCCGGAGTATGCCATGACACACCCTTCGGCAAGATCACTGTTCCATTTCTGATCACAGTGTCCTTTCAAAGAAGAAGAGCATCTAACCCAGTATGATCAAACAAAGTCCTTGTTTCATTACATCGCTTTTCTATTATAGTTACTGGTCTCTGGGTCTGATATTTTACTGTTAATATTATCCATCTCTGGACAGTTACTATGTTAGTTTAGGGGAAACACATGGTGATATTTATTGTGAGGAGCGAATGGACAAAATAATCATTCTTTGCAGTGTCTTCAGCTCATAGTGGATGAAGACCATCAAAATGCCAGTGGTTCTTCACCTGTGGATTAGACAGAGCTATAAGAGTACCCCATGAAGTCACAAAAAACAGGTTTCATGAAGTCACATTTAAATTCACAAAGTCATGTCACTATGACAATGCTTGGCATAATCCATGTACCATGTAATGTGTGTGTGTGTGTGTGTGTGTGTGTGTGTGTGTGTGTGTGTGTGTGTGTGTGTGTGTGCGTGTGTGTGTGCATGCATGTGTACGCAGATGTCTGTGTGCATGCGTGAACAAGTGTGTGTGTGCATTTGTGCAAGAGTGCGTCTGTGTGTGGTGAAAATGTGTATATGAATACATATATGTGTGTATGTGTGCACACACATGAGAGTATGACATTGCATATGTGTGTCTGTGTATGTGCATGATAGCATGCTTTTGCATGTGTGTCTGTGCATGTATGTGAGTGTTTATGCATGTGCATATGTGTGTAAGTGTGTGTGTCTGTGTGCATGTACATGCACATGAATAAGTGTATATACATAGGTGTCTGTGTCTGTGTGTGTGTGTGTGTGTGTGTGTGTATATATGTATGTGTTTTTGTGTGTGTGTGTGTGTGTGTGTGTGTGTGTATGCATGACAGCATGCTTTTACATGTGTGTCTGAATGTATGAGTGTTTATGCATGTGCATATGTGTGTGAATGTGTAGATATGCATGCATGTACATGCATGTGAATAAGTGCATATACATAGGTGTGTCTGTATGTATATGTCTGCATTTGTGCCTGTGTGTGTTGTGCATATATGTATATGTGTGTGTGTATATACGCATGGCTACATGCTTTTGCATGTGTTTGTGCACATATTTATGTGTTTATGTATGTGCATGTGTGTGTGTGTGTGTGTGTGTGTGTGTGTGTGTGTGTGTGTGTGTGAGACAGTGATGTTAACAGTTGTATAACTAGTTTAAAATCACCAAGATTACATGGCTTTCTAAAGTGTTCATAAGTGATCAGTCTGTTCACTCTGTATCCCCCTCAGCTTCATATCAATTGTGAAGTGTATTAATGAAGAGGAAATATTCACCCATATATGAGCAACAGAGGTCCATGGTAATGCATCACTAAGGAGTTAAGAAAATAAGTTTCTAAGATGCTCGTTCTTCCATAGTGCACCAACATTAAGGGTAGTTACATAAGGAAAGTGGTGTGTTGGACTTGGGTAGCCAAGGCTGGTGAAACAGAAATAAAATCTGATATGTTTGAATTGTCATTTTTCCCATATTGATCATTTATGACCATGCTTAGTCATTGCCGACATATAACAAGTCGCTGTTCTGGCTACAGGCAATACAATTGTAGTATGAACTAGGTGTTACCATGCTTGTCTGTTATCAAGGGAGGTACTGACCTTACAGGTATTTCTAACAAACAAAGCCTAATGTTTTACAACAACATTTTTATAAGGATGTTCCTTTAGAAATTTAGTTTAAGTACTAAAGCTGACTAAGTATAATATGAAGCACTATAGAACTCAAAAATTGTTATTATGTGGCTTCAGACCACAAGATAGAACTGAGATGCATGTTGTCATAAAAGGTCATAATTTTCATTTCACAAGACACAGTACCGCTTTTTATTTCAGTTTCACTTGTACTCCATCTTTGACTGTAGACCATCTTTTTTGTTAGATTTAATTTAATGCTACCAAATATTTTCTTGAATATTTTTGCACAAGGTTTTTTTATACTAATGTGGTATTAATCAGTAGTCAATAATTGTGGACTGAGAGTCACTTAAACCATCAGTTGTTTCTACAATTGGATTTTTACTTCTTCTAAAGTTATCTGCAGTATTTTTGTGACACACACAACATTTTACAGTGTATGATAAAGGGCTAGATTCTGGAAGTGGCAGGCTGTAGTTAAAGCTGCTGTGTGCATCTGATAACGCTGACTTGTCTCATATGATTTCCCGGTGGTAACCAGAAATAAATCACTAAATTATGAACTGCTCATAGATCTTTAACTTGTAAAAAGCAAGCTATCATTCATCAGCTTTATGCTTTCAAGCATAAGGCAAGATAGGACATTGTTTGGCTAAACCACATTATGTGTCACTCATTCACTTTCAAGCTGAATGTGTATTTGAAATGTAAAAGTTGTACTTGGCTTTGTGCTGACATTGAAGTCTCAGTTGTCATTTGTAATACTAAACATGTTAAACATTTTTTTTAAATTATGAAGGCCAGACTGAAAAGGTACATAGAATTGCCAAAATCACAGGCAGATAAGTAAAGTGTGCACCCGCCTTGCCTACCCAAATGTCCTGTTTCCCCAATGGGATGATATTAAATGTATTGTCCTTTTTTGCCCATATTCATATTTACTTATTTATTCATGGATTAGTCCTTCCATTGCATTTCTACTTCCTTTTTTGTGACATTTTCTCCCTTGTGCTACCATTGTTTAGTATTATATCATTTCTTTGTATGCCTGTTGAATTTTCTGCCCTTTCAGCTCTGCCAAGCATTCCTACATATTTCTGAATGCACTTAGAGGTTGAGTGGTATCATTTGTGCATTTTTAAAAGTTAGCAAAACAAGTACTATTGATAATCCTGATACTGTAGATACAGTCAATTGGGATGTACAATCTGAGAGCTGTAACAGTGACTGAAAGGACACAGTATTTAGTGTTTTTTGAAAAATTTGTTTTTTTCAGTTGAAAGGAAATGGCAATTCCATCGTCAATAAAAATACTGCTACTGCATCTGAGGTGAAAAAGAGAAACAAAACAAGGAGAAGATGATTTGAGGACACTGGGACATAAGATTTAGGCACGAACCAATGGAATAAACAAATAAAAATAGCGAGCAGGTTGTTAGGAAGTTTACTTCTGCAAACTAAAACTGAAGTGGCATTTGAAAGGAATGTAACAGCTAAGCAATAATTGGGATTTAGTAATGTAACAGCATGTAAGGAAAAATGTAACATTAGCTATCAGGGTGGCACATATATCTATAAAGGAAGGGCACAGATCCAGAGCTATGAGGTATCAGGAATTTCATGCTCAGAATCAGTCATGAGCTGGTCACTGTGACCTGCCTCCCTGGATGTAAAATATTTGAAATTTATGATGCACTGCTTAAACGTTCATGTAATGAAAGAATAACAATGATGTATGTACAACTGCTCCTATGAAATGCCATCTTGATATTTGCAGACATCATTCCCTCATTTTTTTTCATGAGAATCAAAAATATATGGCCTTGACATTAACAAGTGAATTATGGCTCCTCTGTTTGAAGAGAAGAATTGCAGTAGTTTACCCTTGGATAAAGCTATTGCATAAATACATTTCTAAGAGATGCAATTTCATCCTGGTGGAAGGGGTGAGTGGATTTATGAAAGTTATCTTACAAAGGTTGTCAATGATTTTCTGTGAAGGGTAGTGTTTAGAAAGGAACATCTCCAACCTGTGAAGCAGAGAGAATAATTAAACTTACTTGATGATTAATTTCAGATATTTAAACAATATGATAAACTGAAGTTTTGTTTGGGACCAATATCTAAAATATTATTTGCATTACTGACGCCTAGTTTAACAGCAGCAGCCTCCTTACTGATTTTGGAAGGTTACAACGGTTATCATAAATATAGGGCAGATGTGATTACTTAATTTAGTAGTATGGATGTGTTTACCAATTAAATTGATGCAGCAAATATTCAGCTTGGTATGCAGCAGCTACGAGTGTATTCCTTTTTTTGACTCCTGAATATGAGTATTATGGACAGTGAGACATTTGTAACTGAGTTATATAACTGCACTGATGCAGATTAACTATTTATTGCTGGTGACCTAAATGTCTAACATTAATTGAGATGGCAAAAGTAAGAAATCATTCACAGACTGGTTTCCCAGTGTTCACTATATGACGTCAAACAAATTTCTGTTGATTTCACCTTTTGAAAAAATACTTGGGATACAAAATGTATTAAGAACTGCAATACCATTCATGGGTGGGTATAGAATATTTCCGAACATAAGAAAACATGATCAGCTGTTTGCATGAAGTTATAGTCATGACACTGGGAAAAAGCTTGCAGGATGAGCATTACCTATGTATGCCTTGAAAAGTGTTTCAAAAATATTTCTGGGCAATGTACAGAAAACACCCATGATTGGAATAAAAAAATAAAATTCAGCAAGGTGCCAAATGAGTGAAGACAGCAAACGTATAAAATGAAAATGGTGGTTCACACAAAATATGACAATAAAGCCTTTTTTAGAAACGTATGCAATATTTGAAGACCTGACTCAAAGAAATTGAGTTGTGGGTTGATAATGTTATGATGAAAGAATATGCAATGTTACTGTCATTTTGTGGAAACACTTTTTATTGAACTGCCCCATCATTCTCTACAGGTATGGACAGCTCCTCTGTTACAGATGAATGCCTTTGTGTCTCAGAAGATGCAGTCCTTGCTGCAGTCAAGGCAATAAGAACTAATGTAGCAGCTCACCCAGACAAAATTCTTGGGTATTTTTTTCAGGCACTTCTAAAAATAGTACATTGTCTTACTTCATTATTCCGCACAATCTTATGCAGCGGTTATGTTTCTGAAATTTGAAAGCTAACCATTTTATACCAATCCTTAAGGAGAGAAATCATTCTTTTGACATATTATCAGACAATCAGTCTGAAAAGTTGAATACAGAAAGTGTTACTTTTGTGTTAGGTCACAAATAAACAAGTCTTCATGGGTTCTGTTCAAGCAGCTTTATTCTATACAAACACATTTCTATTGTTAACTATTGAGTGTAACTTAAGTAACTTATATACAATTAATGACTATGATCATGCATGTTCATTCCCTGGCTGCTCCTTCAAAATGGCACTAAGGATGTGCACGTGTGTATGTTATATACGTGCATGTACAGCCTTGCATGCTTCTTAAAGATATAGCACACACGTTACACTATGATCTACATCCTCCCTCTTTGAGAAATAGACCATGCAATTGTTGTGAGACTGTTTGGCATGCAGAAATCATAGTTAATCCATAGACATGCATTATACAGTATTAAACATATAGGTATGTACAATCAAGTCCACGTTACTGCGTATTTCACACTTGGTTTAGACACTCGTCCATATCGTGTGACATAAAACTGGCTATTAGATTTAGCAACTGGAACAGTTTCTGTAAAATGGTTGACTTGTGGAATGTTCAAATTACTTTCTTGAACAGAATCAGACTTTTGAAATCATTCTGATCTGGAAACAGTGTCTGACCTATTCTTCATTTTAGATTCCGCATCACAGAAACAATTGCAATGATGATGATGGTTCTGGTACAGAAAGAAGATGTTTGCGATTCTTCCTATACTCTACTCCTTTGGTATTTACCAAGTAAGATCTTGGCTCGGCACAGATGCCTGTAATATGTCCTTTTCAATCAAAACCTTTTGTTGTCTGGATTCATACATTCTCTCTTTCCCTCAATGGCCTAAACAATTTGCTCAATCTGTCGTAGCTAGATTTTTGGTTATTATGCTTCTTAAATAATTGAGTCCTGATGGTTTTATTGTTCTTAGACTTAGGCTGCAACAAACTTGAAGAAATAGGTAGTGTAGTAGTTTGTCTGGAAAGTACTCTTTGAGCAGATGAGCCAAGAATATCATCACAGGGTAGATGACATCCCGGACTGTGTACTAAATGAACTACAAAATGAATTGGCACCTCGCCTAAGTGTCATGTTTAATCATACCCTCACCTCAGGCTTCATGCCCACTGAGTGGTGCACAGCTACATTTATCCCACTCCACAAGGGGGGATCCACCTTGGATCCCAGGAACTACCGCCCCATCAGTCTGATGAGCCTGATCTGCAAGGCCATGGAACATATTATCATGGAACTTATAAACGAAGACATTGGCAACCTTAAAACACTGGACTCCACCCAATTTGGGTTTGTGAAGGGCCGATCTTCTCTCCTGAACCTGATTGACTTCTTTGAATCAGTCTCAAGAGCCGTGGACGAGGGTACGGCAGCCCACACAGCCTATCTGGACCTTGCCAAGGCCTTTGACACCATCCCCGACTCTGGAATCATAGATAAACTTACTAAGCTGGGCATTAATCCCTACGTCACTCGATGAGTTGCCAACTGGCTTACTGACAGAACCCACACTGTAAAAGTAGCCGACTCCAAATCCAGCTCCAGACAAGTGACAAGTGGAGTACCTCAGGGTTCAGTCCTGTGACCGCTCTTGTTTGGCATCTACTTCTCTGAAGTATAGGCCAACACTAAGGGACTCTGGCTAACAAAGTTTGCAGATGACTGCAAACTGGGAGCCATTATTTTATCCCCAAATGATGTTGATACTCTACAAAAGGGTCTTACAGAAACAGATGCTTGGTGCCAGAGCCATGGGCTCAAGCTCAGTGCCAAGAAATGCATAGTTATCCCCTTTGGGAAAAAACATGTACCCGTGAATTACCACATAGGTGGCAGTACACTAAACACCGAAAGTGTGATAAGAGACTCAGGGACACAGGTGGACAGTGGTCTCACCTTCAATAACCACATCGCCACAATAGTCAGGAAATCCTTCTATGTGGCACACCTAATCACTAAGGGCTTTTCATCCAGAAAAAAGGAGGTCATTGTCCCACTGTACTCATCCCTCATTAGACCCATTATAGAATACAATGCCCAATTTAGTATGTACCTCTCAAGACATCTGCAACAACTGGAAAGGCCACAGAAATACCTCACTAAAAGAATTACAGGCCTAAAGCAGATGCCCTATGCTGACCGCCTCAAAAAAACTCCAGCTATACTCTGTCGCATATCGTCTACTCCAAGGCGATCTCTGCTTAACATACAAGGCCATGTCAAACCCAGAGCTGTTGGACATGCTACACTTAAAGAAATCCCAATCCCTCAGAGCCACATGCTCCAGGGATCTAAACCTTGTCATCACAATAAGCAAAACATGCTGGAGGGATAGGTTCCTGACCCAGAGACTCCCCAGACTCTGGAATAGACTGTCTATACATGTCAAGCAGAGCGCCTCTTTGGCCCTCTTCAAAAGGAACCTTGATGACTGGATGGGAGAAAGGAAATTCACCTCAGGGATCACGTCAGTCGCCCTGCTAGAGAGGGGTCCAGGGAAGTAAATAGTGCGGGAAGAAATAGCCAGGGAGTTGTTATGGCTACACTTGTATAGGCCCTAGGGCCGATAGCCTAGTACCAACCTATGAACCTATGTTTCTGAGATTAAGCAAATTTAAGAATACATCAGTATTGTTACACTTTGACCTTTCAAGTAATTGCTTTGCACTCTGCACTGCTCATTCAGCTAGAACATTGGACTGAGGATATTCAGGACTACAAGTGACATGTATAAAGTCTCATTCTCTTGCAAATTTCTAAAACAACTGGCTAGTAAATTGATACCATTGTCAGAAAAAAGTTTGTGTTGACTACCATGAAATGAGAAATTATGTTTCAACTTAGTAATAACAGTAGTTGAGGTTAAGTTCAGTAGTAGATCAATCTCAAACCAAAAGAGTCTACCAAAAGTAAGTAGTGTTGATTGTTCCACTCAAATATATCAGCTGCTACAGTAGAACAATGTAGTTCAGGAACTGGTCTTAGCTGAAGCGGTGCTCTTTGCAAATACGGTCTAGTACTATTGCATACTGAACATGAAGAAAGAATTATATCAATGTCTTTTGATAACAAAGGCCAAAATACCAATTATCTTGCTCTTCTCTCAGTGGATGTGGATCCTGGGTGACCACGATGCAAAATCTGAATATATTCTTGTTGTAAGGAACCAGTAACAACAATTTTAGGACCTTGGAAAATAATGCCATCTTCCATCAACAGTTCATCTTTGTAAGGAAAATATGTTTGCACTTCAGGTGATATACTAGATTGCTTTGATGGCCATCCGACATTAATATAATGATTGAGCTTCTGTGAAATTGGATCAGTCTGAGTATGATCTCTTAACTCATCAAGTCTAGTGGTTGATAAATTACACACTGACATCACATCAAAGTCAAAATTATCTGCATCAAGCTGTTCTGTTGTATGTCTGGGAGATCTGGATAAGGTATCAGCCAGATAGAGCAATTTACCTTTAGTGTAGACCAATTTGAAATTGTACTTTTGCAATTTGAGCAACAATCTTTGTAATCTCACTGGAGTGGAATGCATAGGTTTCTTTAGAATAGTGACTAAAGGTTGATGATCACTTTCAATTTGAATAGCTCAACCATAAATACAATCATGAAACTTGGAGCATGCAAATATTATAGCAAAATGCCCTTTCTCAATTTGAGCATACTGCATCTCAGTTTGGGTTAGTGTTTTAGATGCATAGGCTACTGGTCTGCCCTCCTGATGTTTAACTGCACCTAGGCCAAATTTTGAAGCATCACAGGAAAGAATAGCTGGTTTGTCCACATCATAGTATCTTAACATAGGTGGGATGGCAATTTTATGCTTAAGGTCTTCAAATTCCTTCTGATGATGTTCCAACCGTGACTATGCAACATTTTTGTGTGTTAGCTCTCTTAAAGATGCTATCAACTCACTGATGTCTGGTATAAATTTGCCTAAATAATTGACCATGCCCAGAGAACACTGTAAACTTTGTACATTGTCTGGCGCTGACATTTCTAGAATAGCTGCTTGCTTGGTCGGGTCAGGTCTCAAGCCTGTACTTGTAAACAAATGTCATAAGTACGTGACTTCTGGAAGTTGCACTTCAGAGGCTTGAGCTTTAGGTTCACTTCACGTGCTCTGTTTAGAACTTTCTTGAGGTTTCTGTCATGCTCTGCTTCACCATTCCCTACTACCAACAGATCGTCTAATATTATGGCACAAGGATAACCCCAAAAATTTGTTCCATTGCACGCTGAAAAACTTCTCTTGCAGAATTTATTCCAAGTGGCATCCTTAGGAATCTATATCTGCCAAATAGAGCATCAAAAGTAGTTAGGAATGAGGATTTGCAATCAAGCAACACTTGCCAAAATGAACTCTTTGTATCCAAAACATAAAATACAATGGTATTCGATATTAGAGCTGCAACTGTGCACATTGGATGATACTGTCTTTTTAATACTTTGTCAAATCTCTTGGGTCAATGCATATCCTGATTTCATCTGAGCCTTTTTTGTGAGTGTCTAACATGGACAACACCCATTCAGTTGGTTCTGTGACAGGACAAATCACACCTTGCTGTACCATTTTATCCAACTGAGCTTTAACTTTATCTTGCATAGCTATCAGAACTCTTCTTACTGGTCTGACTACTGGGGTGACCTCTGGGTCTAACTTCATGGAATACACAACTGGAAGTTTGCTAAATTTGTCATCGAAAACATCAGCATACTCTGAGAAAATGGTTTTGGAGAAATGAGAACTCGGAACTGCATTCACATGATTAATTTCTTTAGCAAAAAATGCAGATTCATTCTTAAACTATCTTTGAGACCCAATAAAGACTGCACTGGTCTTCAGACTATGTAGAATAACAAGTTGTAGCAGTTCTCGGCCAGATAACATGAAAGCATCACTGAACCTTCAGTTTGAATTTCTTCACCTCCATAAGCAACAAGTCTTGCACTGTTGGTTACATTGACTTGTTCATTAGTTCTTAGTCTTGCAAATGTGTCTGCTGATATAACATTACACTTTGACCCAGTGGCTGCTTTGAGATCTGTGGATTTTCCATTAATCCGGACAGTACAAAACACTTAACTTCTTGTTAATAGGTTTACTGCATCAACTCTTTCCCCAAGCACTGTTACACCATCTACATAGAAAGCTGACTGCTTTGGCTCCACTTGATTGACTTGCTTTTTTGTGTGACCTTTCTTTACAATTGTGTGAGGCTTACCCGATTTCCAAAACTTTTGGAAATGGTTCTATTTTTTCACACTTGTGACATTGCTGACAAAATGCTAAGCACTTTTCTCTTTTAGAGTCATGATTCAGACCACAATTGCGACAGTTAGCAATAAAGCTAGACTTGGGTTTTTCTGATTCATATTTGTGTCACACTGAGCTGGCACTGGAGCTGGCACCTTTCTGGAACTTTCTAGAAAACCTTGTGGCTTCTTTGGAAACCCTGTAGCTACCATATGCTTTGACCTGCTCTTACTTGCCATGTGTTGCACACTGTCTGCATTTGCTCTGGAGATAAGTGAACCCATGCTGTAGTCACTTGCAAGTATACTTTTATGTTTTTCTGCCACCTCATGGATTTGACAAATCTCTATGGCTTTGCTCAAAGTTATATCACTGACACGAAGTAAAATCTTTCTCACAGCAGCACTGCTAATACCACATACAACCTGTCCTTTATAAGCTCATCTTTTAGATTATCAGACTGAAACATTTCAGCTCTGTTTCTCAAGTCAGTTATATAAGCTGAAAATGTCCCCCCTGGTTTCTGATCTCTTGTTTAAAACAAATGCCTCTCTAATGTAATATTCATCTGGGGGTTGCCCATTTCTTTAAACTTTCACTTGAAACATTCAGGGTCTTCCCTTGATTCAGCTTGTACAACAATATGGTGGCCTGCACTTTCTCCTTCATATACTGTTGGTGCATACACAAATGAAAGCTCTCTTTCTATGGCCTCTGACCCTGCTAGATTTAGCAAAATGAATGCCCTAGCACGTGCATCTCTATCTGCATAAGCTGCTTGTGTGAAAATATCGTACTCTTACTCAAATATTCTCCAGTTCTCTGCAATTTCTGATCAAACACAAGTGGTAGGGGGTTTCAAAATCCATCTGCCATATTAACACCTACCAGTGAAGGGTTTTGAAAATAAGCATGAGCATACATACATGCATATATACATAAGTTATAACAGAACTTGTCTAATGCCTTAGTGCTCTGAACTTATATTTTCATTGGTCTTATCGGAATTATGAGAATGAACAAACTCGAATCACTTTTGAATAACTGGACTTTGCAAAATAAACTTCTCGGGCTTTTCGAAAATTTTGGAATATTATCGGTAAAGGCAGAAATGCTAAAGTCATTTATTTACTGGGAAAGTCCGACTTGGAACAAAGCCAATTTTTAGCAGAGGCCTGGGGAGAAATGCTCCAGACGCATGTCTTTATAATGTGGGAGGAAACAGGAATACTCAGAGAAAACCCACACAAATGCAAGGAGAACATGCAGACTCTGCACAGAAGGCACTCCAGCCTAGAATCGAACCGGAGAACCACTTGCTGTGAGGCAACAATGCTTCTGCTGCACCACTGCACCATCCATTTACCATCACTTCCTAACATCATCACTTTAAGAAACATTCGAGAACTTTATGATGTGACTGAATAACTCACGATCACTGTAATACTCTTGTAATGTTGTTTTCATGCAAGAAAACACCTCCTATCAGTGTAAGAAATATGGTAAGCAATTGCACAATGTGAATAAATCAAACATCTGTTTCCCTAAACTCAATAACTTTTGAAGTAACTGTACTTTGCAAATAACTGCATGCAGCACAATGAAATGTGCCCAAAATGGTGATACCTTACTAGGCAATTGTCTACAATATAAGAAGTGCCCTGTAATGGTGGTACTTTGCGAATAGACACACCCAGCACAAGAAACTTTTCGAAATGGATATACTTTGACTGTATTACATGAAATAGTTGCAATTTGCACACAATAAACTCTTTGAAATACATACACAATAATAAGCACACACTGTAAGCATTTTTACACAATCTGAGATACTTCGAATAACTTTAGTTATGCCCTTGATTCAATATGAAGTCGTAGTTATGCCCAAACACAGCACTTTGCTAAAATACATAGTCGCCTCGCTTTATTTTTTGCTTAACATGCCCTTTTCTTTTCTTATTATGTTCGTTTTGCTCATTTAAGCCCTTTTTTGCTCCCAATACATTTTTCTTGTGCTCGTTTTAACATGCCGAACTTTGCCTTAAACCTACTCATTTAGCTTTAAACATTCTCATTTTTTGCTTTAAACATTCTCATTTTGCTTTACTGTTAATCTCTTCATTAAACACTTTCATCTTAAAGATTTTCTTTAGTTAACAAAGTTTTTGTACTTTCCGATTGCCTGATAATGTGGTTTGTGCCCTTGTAATGCCCCTTTATTGTCTTTCGCATCGAGTAAATAGTTTGTGGTATTTCTCATTACCTTTGATTCTTTCATTCTATCCGTGCTCTTTTCTCTCAGTTTTGTCTTCACTGGCATCTTTGCACTTCATGCCTCTGAATATTGTTCTTTCTTCCATTCTGGTTCTGACACCATGTCGCTTTCGTGTTAGGACATGAATAAACGAGTCTTTGTGGGTTCTGTTCAAGCAGCTTTATTTCATACAAACATATTACTATTGTTGACTATTGACTGTAACTTAAGTAACTTATATACAGTTAATGACTATGATCATGCATGTTCACTCCCTGGTTGCTCCTTTAAAATGGCACTAGGGGACTGCACATGTGTGGGCTATGTATGTGCACATACAGCCCCGCATGCTTCTTAAAGATATAAGTACACTTTATACTATGATCTACAGAAAGTATGCAAAAGGACAGTATTATCTCTGGTTTCCATTGCCTCAAGACAATTATATGACATCTCTTTGCATGGATATATTTCTAGGAGATCTTGTGTGAGTAACTTAATGGAGTTTTACAGCAACATTATTGATTCATTGAAACATAGGCTCCCTGTTGATGCCATTTATCTTAACTTTATGAAGGCTTTTGATTCTGTGCCTCATTGTTATGAAGATGTTAAAAAATAAACAAAGTTATTACATCTTGGTCAGTTAAATGGTTTCCACACTAGAAAATACAAAGTTAAAATCAGCGGTAAATACTCCCATAAAATAACTGTTAATGTTGGAGTCCCATAGAGTTTTGTTTTGTAACAATTTTTGTTTAGGGTATGCACATCTACCGCCTGCACTTCCAAATATATGTGGACCAGTAAACATACTGATGGCAGAAAGGTAGAGATGGCAGTGAAAATACTTCAGATCATAGTATTTACAGAATTGCAATGATACACTTCACAGTTAGTCTCAGACTCTTGTTAATCCTCCAAAACTTACTGTTTTGACATTTTGGTTTAGGCAACTACAGGTACCCATATGCAATTTATCAGGAAATTATCCCTGAGGCTTGTACTGTCAAGGGGATAGCTATGGATAAAAAACTCAGATTTGAAAGTCGTGTAAATATAATCCTGCATAAATGTTATAGGACTATGCCTGACATACCGAGAACCATCAATACCAAGAATAGGATTGTGAGGCTTCCCTTATATATTTTCCTTATTAGGCCTCAAGTAGATTATGGTGGGCCAACCTGTACTTGTAAAGAAACTTTTATTTGAGACTTGAATGAATCCTGAAAACATTCATTAGTAGATCACAAGAATTTGTGGTATAACTTATAAAAAAAGGCTCAGTGTGTTAAATCCTTTGCTTCCAAAAGACTACTGAGAAGAGGCATTATGCTTATTTTCAAGTGACTTCATAACAAGGTTATGCCATCAGCTTATGGTGTTTCTTTTTTGGTGCATTGAATCTGTACTGAAAATACGAATCATTTGGCAAAGCTATCTGTTGCTTTTCCTGAAATCAAGAAAAGTATTTTTGTCTGAGGGCAGGTAGACTGCTATTTATCTATTTTATTTTATTTTATTTTGCATTTGTTAACTGGGATTGGCCAGTTGGGCATGAGAACTCCTTTTCAGCTGAGACCCAGAGAGAAAGGTTCTATATGACAAATAACAATAAAAGTATACTATACAAATTTTAGAGACATAGGTGGAGCAGAGTGCATCTCCTGCTGTATTTAGTGATTTATTTATGATAAGTACAGATTTGTTTTGGAAACATCATAGATTTCTGTTTGGGTTATAGTGCTGGATCACAGATTTAAGAGTGGGGCATTTGTCCAGATTATATATTAAACTATGGACTACTAGAAGATAAGATTGGTAAAGGATGTGATGTAGTTTGTTCCAGTTTGGTAGTCATAGGTCTTGGCAGTGTTAGGTACAAGAAGAAAATTCTGTGGCAAATTTTGTTATAACAATGTTCAAGTTTTGTTCCCTAGAGGGGTGACAAGTTTTTGAAGATTTGAGGACAATATAGTAGTATGAAGAGTAAGGAGGTTTTTGCAATTGTTTTGCTGGTTTATCTGTGAGGAAAAGTTTAGATCTATACAACAGGCCAAGCTTTTTAGTCAGTGTCTTTAAATGTTACTTGGATATGGGGATCATATTTCCTATCATCTATTATGACTCCAAGAAATTTTAGCATGTGATACAATTTTATCTTTGTGTTTTTGGATGAGATAATGTCAAAATGGTCTTCACTTTTTTTAGAAGTAAAAATCAACAGCTTATTTTTTGGGGAGTTCAGTAGTAGTTACAAGCTGTCCAGCCACTTTTTTAATGGATGTGAAAGATTCTTGGGTCAGTTTTTTGGGTGTGATGAAATATATTAATATAGAATCATCAGCATATTGAATCACAGTAGCATGCTTGGCTGCTGAGTGTAGATCATTTATACATATATTAAACAGGAGTGGTCCCAGTATGGATCCCTGTGGTACACCAACTGTGACAGTAGAAAGGAGGAATACTCATTTATTAATTTGTTTGACATTTGTTTACCAGGAGAGTCCAACTGGGCCAAAAAGAACCCATTTTCAGTAGAGGCCCAGGGAGAAAAGCTCCAAGAGACAGACAGTTTATATATAAATAATATTAGACAAATTGATTATATAAGTATTCCTTTAACAGTAAGCATAATATTCAACATAACAGTAGCAGAAAATATAACATATGGTTGCAAAAAAGAAGTTATGTACTTACCATAACATTCCATGTGTGCTGCCCATTTTCTCCTTTATTCTCACTTGTGGGTCGGATCTGATCCATCGGCTCCATCTCGACCTTTTAGAAAAGCCCAAAGCCTTCAGCAAATCTCATGGGCATTCTACCTTACCCATAATGCAGTTCCCTAACTCCTTCAGATCTTGTTTTCCCACATGATAAATAATTATAAGCAAAGCTATTCATAGCTTAAAAGGATAGTGGTTTCTGAGGCTACAGAATCCAATTATACCCAAATAGTGCTACCCTGTCTCCCACGAGCTTAGGCAGGGGGTATGGTGGGTGGGTTGTGCGAATAAAGACGAAGATGGACAACACACATGGAACATTATGGTAAGTACCTAACTTCTTTATGTGATGTTGTCAATCTTGCCTTTATTCTCACTTGTGGGACTGCATCCCAAGCTACCTGATTCTTGGGAGGCTCATTGGAGAATATTCATCAGAAACATAGAACCAAGGGATGCTCTATTCCTGGAGGCCAAATCTACTTTGTAATGAGTGATAAAGTTATGCGGATTTGTCCATGCGGCTGCAGCACAGATATTGTCCAGAGACAGCCTAGCTTTGAAAGTGGCAGATGTAGCTACTGCTCTGATAGAATGAGTTTTGACAGGTGCAGAGACAGTTTTGTTTTTAGAATTGTAAATAAAGGAAATGCATTCAGAAAGCCATTTAGATAAGGTAACCTTAGATACTGGTAGACCTTTCCTATTGTTAGAGTAAGAAATAAACAGCTGGTCTGATTGTCTGAGCTCTGCAGTTCTCTGTAGATAAAAACGTAACTGTCTATGACTGTCCAGTAGATGTAACGAGTATTCTCCTTTATTCTGAAAATTTGGGAAGAATACCGGTAGCTCAATAGATTGATTGAGATTACTTTCAGATACAACTTTGGGGAGATAGGAGGGGCTGTACATAAATAAAACTCTGTCTTTATGAAAAATCAGATATGATGGCTTGGCAGATAAAGCTTGCAATTCTGAAACTCTCCTAGCTGAGATAATAGCTAATAGGAAGAGTGTCTTCCAAGAAAGAAACTTCAAATCACAGGTAGCAGAAGGTTCAAATGGAGGATAGATAATATTGGAGAAAACAAAATTCAGATCCCAAGGCAGGGATGGGTCTTTGTATGGGGGTCTTAGCATTGCAGTTTCCTTCAAGAATGCTTTACAGTCTGTGTGACATGATCACATATCCATTTTCTCCTATGTGGAAGTTTGAAATCACTGCCAATTGAACTCTAATAGTGGCTGTAAGAGCACCTTCACTAAAGATTGTAGCCAAACATTCTAGTATAGAATGAATGGGAGCAGTAAAGAGGTCCCTCTGCTTAGAGTCAGCCCATGAGCCAAATCTCTTTTATTTTCCTTTGTATAGTTTATCTGTGGATGACTTATGAGAAGACACCAAAATGTGTTTGACAGGAGAGGAAAGGGAAGAAAACCTGCCTATTGAGGAATTGAGAAGCCACGCTGTCAGCTTGAGATTGTTTAGATTGGAATGAACCATCCCTGGCAGGTGAGTCAGAAGGTCTGGAATAGGGCCCAGAATTCATGGTTCATTCCAAATGTGAGGCCAAGGGAAGGGGAACCAAATTTGTCAAGGCCAGTAGGGGGCAATTAGGAATACTGTTGTCTTCAACAAACCTGTTTTTTGCAAAAATTTGGGAATTAGAGGAATTTAGGGAAAGGCATAAAGGAGTCCCGAGGGCCAGTCATGAACAAGTGCATCCCTTGGGGACTCCCACAGAGAGGGAAACAGGGCAAAGTAGTTGCTGCATTTGATATTCATGGGTGAAGCAAAAAGGTCACAGCAAGGCTGGCCCCATGTTTGGAAGATTTCTTCCAGAACTTTTTGATTGAGGGACCACTCGTGAGACCATAGTATGGCTCTGCTCAATTTGTCTCCTATTACGCTGGATCTCCCCGGGATGTACATTGCTATTAGAAAGTGGTTGGAAGATGTAGCCCATTGCCAGACCCTTAGTGCTTCTCGACAAAGGGGATAAGATCTGTTTATCCCTTGCTTGTTTATGTACCACACCACAGACATGTCTGATTGAATTGCTTTCATTCCCAGAGGAACGGTATCTTGAAATGCTTGCAATGCTAAAAGCACCTCCTGCATCTCCAGGACGTGTATGCGCAAATGGGCCTCATGTTAATGTTGAACTGTCTTTCCAAGAAAATGCCACTCCACCCTTTCTGGGAAGTGTCCATGGTTACCGTGGCTTGGGGTTGGTGAGGAATAAAGAGACGGCCTTGAACCACCATTGAAGATCCTTCTTGCATGAATTGGTTATTATTATCTGGTGTGTCATTGGAAGTTCAAGAATTGACCACTGTGTCGCAAGTAACCATTGAAGGTTTCTCATGTGGAGACAAGCTAAGGTCATGAGGACAACTGAGGTGGCCATCTTGCGCAGTACTTGAAGAACTAGTTTGGCAGAAGCTCATTTTGTTCTGCTCAGTATTCATACATAGTATCGAAGGTCATCCACTCTGTCTTGCGGAAGTTTTGCTATAATTTCTGTTGTGTCTATTTTTGCTCTGATATGGTTCTAGAGCGGATTATGTTGTATTTTATGGTAATTCCTAGGGAGGAGCAGAGTTTGAGAGTGTAGTTCTTGGCTTGTAGCAGATGCCTGGTCAGGGCAATTATGAGCCAGACATTCAGAGATGGAAACACCCGGAAACCTTATCGATTCAACTGAGACGTAATTATTGCCATGCATTTGGTGAACTCTCTGGGGGATGTAGTGAGACCAAAGGGCAGAGATCCAACCTGGAAGTGACTGGCTTCTAGCCAGAAGTGCAAGTGCTTTCTGGACTGTCTTTCAATCTGTATATAGTAGTACATGTCCTGAAAGTCTATAGAGCACATCCAATTCTCTTTTTCCAAAAATGGAAGTAATCGACTGCAGTGTCATCATCCAGAACTTCCCCTTTTTGACAGATTTGTTCGGAATGCTGAGATCCAAGAGGGGTCTACAGTCCCCGTTTTCTTTGGTACTAAAAAGAACCTTGAGTAAGTTCCGAATCCTCTTTGGTCTGCAGGGACTTCCTGGATGACTCTTTTTCTTAGCAACTTTTGAATTTCTAAGGTTGCTTGTTCCTTTTGACTGGGTGGAACATCTGAAACTGTTTTGTTTAAAGGAGAGGAGAAAGAAAAGGGAATGATGTAACCCCTGTATATTAGGTTCTGCACCCATTTGTCATTTGTTATTTTTAAAAAGTCCAAAAACCAAAGAATGGCAAACAAAAGGCAGAGGACAAAGTAAATTCACTCTGTAAACTTTTACTAAAAAAATACACGATAAACATGAAGCGCTTTTCGTCTTGTTAAATATAAAGACTTCTTCAGATGCAAGTAAAATCTATCTTAAAACATTTTAAATAGATAAATACATTGTCATGTGACCCCAACCTACCCAGTGAAATCCAATTAAAGATCTATGCATGTTTTACACTTAAAGACATCAGTCCTATTTTACACTTTAGTGCCATTGCTTCTTTCAACAATGAAGAATACATCCTACCCACCCAACTTATTGTACTACAGAATGACTAGTATGTTCCCTTTGAGCAACAATTACTATCAAGGACACAAAAGAAGTAGAAAAAAGTCATCTGTGCAAAGTTTTAAGTTTTAAAATACTAGAAATCATACATGTTTTATTCAGTCCTGGGAAATGGTATGCATTCGTCAAAATCTGCCAATATAACTCTCTTGCTTCTAATAGTAATGTACAAGGACCCCCTCTTGGGTCCTGGGGTATTTGGTCGATGACCATGTATCCAGAATTATGTGTGTTGTGTTCGTTTACATGTTTGGCTAGTGCATTGTTCAGTTTACTTTTGCCTATGGCATACTGATAAATGTGTTCCTTGAACTTAGTCAGTTTTGCCAATACAGTAAACTGGATAAACCTTGCATCTAGCCAAATAAATGATCAACCGAGAATTCCAATCAAACCTGTAGTTGACTTTGTATCTGCTGTTCCTTACAGTAAAATTGTTTGTTGTATCCACCACTTTACACTGTGAACACATGCCACACCTAAACATAACTACATTTCTCGACCCTTCTCTCATTTTGTTTTCCAGTAAGCTTTTCAAATTTGATCCTTTACGTAAAACAACTCTAGGGTGCGGGCCTAAAATTTCACCAAGTGATGAATTGTTGTTTATTAACTCCCAGTTTTTCTTTACTATACTCAAAAAACTGCATGTTTCACATGAAAATGTGGTGACCAGGCTCAAATGAAAGTTAGTTTTATTTGTTGTAGTAGGTGCAGCTGATTCCCTAACCTCCATGTCGTTCTCTACCTCAGAAGAATTACCTGGTAACTGTAATAACGGTTGGTATAATCCTATGTCTCTTTTATAGGTGACTTCATCTATGAGGTCATCGACTAAGTTGTTTGGATATCCCCTACTTGTGAACATACTTTTCAGAAGTTGACATTCGACCCTAAAATCAGAAATCTCTGTGACCATCTTGGCTGCCCTTACCAGCTGGCCTTTGACCACTGCACATTTTTGGTGAAAGGGGTGACTACTAGAAAAATGCAGAAAGGAGTTAGAGTACGTCTCCTTTCTAAATAAGGTATCTGTATAGCCTTTTTCCTGTCTATCCTTTCTGAGCAGTACATCCAGGTACGATATTACATTATTGTCATATTGATGTGCGAATTTCAAAAACCCGGTTGTACTGTTGAAATATGACACAAGGTCATGGGCTGCAACCTGGTCACCTCTGACTATAATGAAAATATCATCCAAAAATCTGCAATAAAAGTGAATATGTTGTTTAATATCCACATTTGTTTGGATGTAGTCATTTTCCCATTTTGCCATAACCAAGTTGGCGAAACTGCCGTCACAGGGGGACCCCATGGCGACACCTGCCTTTTGGAGGTAATATTCTTTTCCAAACATTAGGTAGTTGTTAGACAAAATAATGTCCAATAGTTCACCTATTAACGAGATTTCTGAATCAGTTGCTCCCCTATATTTTAGAAACAACATTACCCACTCAACACCTGTTTGTTGTGGAATTGAGGTGTACAGGTCCTTCACGTCAACTGTCAGGAACTCATACTCTTCCTTGAAACCTAAGTTGTTAATTTGTTCCAAGAAGGACCATGAGTCCTTACAAATACACGGACCTCTGTCCACATATTTTTTGAGTATGTGGTCAACGACTTTGGCACAACCATACGTAATGGAATTACATCCATCGACTAGGGGCCTCATTGGTGGGTTTATAATATTTTATTTATTTATTTAACATTTGTTGACCGGGAAAGTCCGACTAGGTTCCACAGATCCTGTTTTCAGCAGAGGCCCAGGGAGAAATGCTCCAGAATATCTTTATGTATTTTCGGGATACCAAATAATAAAGGTGTCTTTGGACTGGGAATTGTCATGAAATTGTAGACCTGTATGTCAATTCTACTATCAATAAACAATTCCTCAATATATCCTATGATTCTGTTAGAGGCAACATTTACTTCATTCAAGGATGCATGTTGGTATGTTGTGCTATCTAACACACTATGCATCCTTTTCTCGTAGTCCCAGCTGTCCATGATGACCAAACCCCCACCCTTGTCAGGTTTCATACACCTGACTTTACAAGAACGTTTAATAGCCAAGGCCTCCTTCACTTCCTTACTCATGTTATACTGTGGTTTACTGTGCCACCTGTCCTGTACAAGTGAACGAATGTCTAACTCACAAACACCCTCAAATAAAGCAAGTACTGGATGTAATGGTGGGTTAAATGCACTCGCTATTCTAAATTTTGTTTCCAACTGCAAAGTGTCATTGTTGAACATAAGCTTGAAATTGGCTTTACGCACAAAGCATTTAATGTCAATAATGGCGCGTGCCACATTTAGATGTATTGCTGGAACAATAGTACTTCCCTTGACAAATAAGTCTATCAAAACTTTGTCGATTGTTACAGATCAAAAATTGGGCAGTGGAAGTAGCAGTCTGCTACTTTTATCCCAGACACCTCAGCAATACAGTGAACTTTCAGCATTGCTGCAAGTGCTAGCTCAACGACTTGAACACGTCAGCTTGACTGGATTCATTAGACCAGCAGCGCCAAGAAAGTTTAGTTGTTAATAGCGGTAATTCAGTTTGTTCTGGTGCTCATAATCTGTTATACTCAAATGTTTCTTCTGGCAATTTATCTATTGGTCAAGGAACTCGGAGCCAGGAGCCAGCGGTAATTAACAGTAATCAGGCGTCAGCATCTATGGGGCTTACTAATGCATCGGAGCCAGTGACAGTATTGGACATCCATAACTGGCTCAATGTCAACATTTCGTTCATGCAGGATGGTGACAGCAAGCACAGTAGTGAACCAACACAAGGTAACAACAATACTGGATATGATATTATCTCTAAACTTAAAGAACTTGACCATAAGCTTCTTAAAAGTAAGAAACTCCAGCTTGAAGTTTCTTACTTTAATGAATGTTTGAAACATGAGATTGTCCCTAAAGGTCTCAGGAATTGGCAGTACCCGAATGGGTTGGAAAAAAAACTCTGCATTTTATACGGAACTGGTTGAGCATTTCAACCAACAGGGGCTTGTGATGCTAAACATCATGAAGAAGCATTATTGTCAACAAATAGACAGTTTAGTCCCTGAAATCATGTATCTAAATGAAGAAATGTGTAAACACAAGGATTTTATCAGATATCAGTTTGAATATAAAAGGTGTTTCAGCAGTATAGACCAACTCATTGAGAAATTGAAAGCTATTAAACATAAAAAGTTAAACCGGGACATCTTAGCTTACTGGAATGGGACAGCTTACCCTGACCCACCCAACATACAAAACGGGAAGAATACTAACGTTAGGAGTGACAACAACCGAGATGAACAACACTGTGAACTTGAACCATCAGTCCTAAACGACAACCAACAGACTGCCAGTAGTAGTCACCTGAGTAACATTCGGTCACCTGTGGTCACAAGGAGTAAGCCGCCTAAAGGAAACAATTCCAGCAACAATAGAAATGATTCCCAGACTGACAATAATGCTGGAAATTTTTGGAGGGGCCAGAATGTTTGGCACAACACGTATCAGAAGAAGCAAGCACAATCCAACAGATACCCACGGAAGAACAAAACGTAGAAGGAGGAGAAGCCTTGGAGAATCAGTATCCATTGTGTAAAATCCTACAAAATCAAACAGGTGACTTTAAAGAGTACAATTTTTCATCTGTAACAATCAACAAAGTTTTGATAGACTTATTTGCCAAGGGAAGTACTTTTGTGCCAACAATACATATAAATGTGGCACGGGCCATTATTGACATTAAATGCTTTGTGCGTAAAGCCAATTTCAAGCTTATGTTCAACAATGACACTTTGCAATTGGAAACAAAATTTAGATTAGCGAGTGCATTTAACCCATCATTACATCCAGTACTTGCTTTATTTGAGGGTGTTTGTGAGTTAGACATTCATTCACTTGTACAGGACAGGGGGCACAGTAAACCACAGTATAACATGAGTAAGGAAGAGAAGGAGGCCTTGGCTATGATACGTTCTTGTAAGGTCAGGTGTATGAAACCTGACAAGGGTGGGGAATTGGTCATCATGGACAGCTGGGACTACGAGAAAAGGATGCATAGTGTGTTAGATAGCACAACATACCAACATGCATCCTTGAATGAAGTAAATGTTGCCTCTAACAGAATCAGAGGATATATTGAGGAATTGTTTATTGATAGTAGAATTGACATACAGGTCTACAATTTCATGACAATTACCAGTCCAAAGACACCTTTATTATTTGGTATCCCAAAAATACATAAAGATATTATGAACCCACCAATGAGGCCCCTAATCGATGGACATAATTCCATTACATATGGTTGTGCCAAAATCGTCGACTACATAATCAAAAAATATGTGGACAGAGTTCCATGTATTTGTAAGGACTCATTGTCCTTCTTGGAACAAATTAACAACTTAGGTTTCAAGGAAGAGTATGGGTTCCTGACAGTCGACGTGAAGGAACTGTACACCTCAATTCCACAACAAACAGGTATTGTGTGGGTAATGTTGTTTCTAAAACAGAGGGGAGCAACTGATTCAGAAATCTTGTTAATAGGTGAACTATTGGGCATTATTTTGTCTAACAACTACCTAATGTTTGGAAAAGAATATTACCTCCAAAAGGTAGGTGTCGACATGGGGTCCCCCTGTGGCGGCAGTTTCGCCAACTTGGTTATGGCAAAATGAGAAAATGACTACATCCAAACAAATGTGGATATTAAACAACATATTCACTTTTATTGTAGATTTTTGGATGATATTTTCATTATAGTCAGAGGTGACCATGTTGCAAGCCCATGACCTTGTGTCATATTTCAATGGTATAACCGAGTTTTTGAAATTCAGACATCAATATGACAATAATGTAATATCGTACCTAGATGTACTGCTCAGAAAGGATAGACAGAAAAAAGGTTATACAGCCACCTTATTTAGAAAGGAGACGTACTCTAACTCCTTTCTGCATTTTTCTAGTAGTCACCCCTTTCATCAAAAATGTGCAGTGGTCAAAGGTCAGCTGGTAAGGGCAGCCATGATGGTCACAGAGATTTCTGATTTTAGGGTTGAATGTCAACTTCTGAAAAGTATGTTCACAAGTAGGGGATATCCAAACAACTTAGTCGATGACCTCATACATGAAGTCACCTATAAAAGAGACATAGGATTATACCAACCATTATTACAGTTACCAGATAATTCTTCTGGGGTAGAGAACGACATGGAGGTTAGGGAATCAGCTGCACCTACTACAACAAATAAAACTAACTTTCATTTGAGCCTGGTCACCACATTTTCATGTGAAACACACAGTTTTTCTGAGTATAGTAAAGAAGTATGGGAGTTAATAAACAACAATTCATCACTTGGTGAAATTTTAGGCCCGCACCCTAGAGTTGTTTTCCGTAAAGGATCAAATTTGAAAAGCTTACTGGAAAACAAAATGAGAGAAGGGTCAAGAAATGTAGGTATGTTTAGGTGTGGCATGTGTTCACAGTGTAAAGTGGTGGATACAACAAACAATGTTACTGTAAGGAACGTCAGATACAAAGTCAACTACAGGTTTGATTGTAATTCTCGGATGATCATTTATTTGGCTAGATGCAAGGTTTGTCCAGTTTACTATATTGGCAAAACTGAACGTAAGTTCAAGGAACACATTTATTAGTATTAGGCAAAAGTAAAGTGGACACTGCACTAGCCAAACATGTAAACGAAAACAACACACATAATTTTGGATACATGGTCATCGACCAAATACCCCAGGACCCAAGAGGGGGTCCTTGTACATTACTATTAGAAGCAAAAGAGTTATACTGGCAGATTTTAACGAACACATACAATTTCCCAGGACTGAATGAACCATGTACGATTTATTGTATTTTAAAACTTAAAACTTTGCACAGATGATTGAAGTATTAACCACATATGAGTTGTGACCAAGTGCTGGGAGTGATAAGGTCATCACTTAACTGGTGCATGCTTCAAGTTAAAGTTGTTCTTGGTTGTTTTATTGTAAACAGCATGATTCCTTATTGTAACATAGACTACTTGTTTTCCACTTAGAATGAGAATATTATTTTATTTTCCTTGTATTGTTTTCATTTTTTCTACTTCTTTTGTGTCCTTGATAGTAATTGTTGCTCAAAGGGAATGTACTAGTCATTCTATGGTACAATAAGTGGGGTGGGTAGGATGCATTCTTCATTTTGAAAGAAGCAATGGCACTAAAGTGTAAAATAGGACTGACGTCTTTAAGTGTAAAACATGCATAGATCCTTAATTGGATTTCACTGGGTGGGTTGGGATCACATGACAATGTATTCATCTATTTAAAATGTTTTAAGATAGGTTTTACTTGCATCTGAAGAAGTCTTTGTATTTAACAAGACGAAAAGCGTTTCGTGTTTATCGTGTATTTTTTTAGTAAAAGTTTACAGAGTGAATTTACTTTGTCCTCTGCCTTTTGTTTGCCATTCTCTGGTTTTTGGACTTTTGAAAAGTTTGTTTTGTTTGCCTATTTTCTTGGAGTTATTTGTTATTTTTAGCCAGGTATGAAGGTGCAGAGACAATCGTCCCCTGACTGCCTCCAGAGGCAGACAATCGGGCACCCCTTCAGGACCCTCTGAAAGAGCATACCAAAGAAAAATTCTCTGAAGCCCTAATTTTGCAGGCCTCTTCTGCCATGAGGGTGGCATCTTCCCTTATTGTTCCCCCCTCTGCCTCTAGGGGAACTTTCACCCTGTGTGTCTTGGAAAGACCTTTGTGAGTTTTTTGAACCATAACATTCCACTACCTCTCTGACCTTTGGGATAGGGTCTGGAAAGTGTACTTCAATGGCAGAGAAGGTCTTGCCTTTCTGTTCACACCAGGTGAGCATCTCTTTTACTTTGGGCCCAAAAAGTGAGGAGCCATCAAAGGGGGTGTTAATGAAGGAAGACTTGAAGGACTTCATGAAATTGCAAAGACGCATCCAGGCACACCTTCTAAGAGAGATGCCTGAACTCACTGTCCTACTTGTTCCATCTACTACATATGAGATGAGTCTCATGGAAGAGTTTACAACCAAGTTTAGGGTAGTGAGCTGAGTGGTGAACTTATCTGCCACCGTATCAGCTACAGCTCCTTGGAGGGAGTCTGTCAGTTCTTTTAACAGGTCCCTCTGTAATCTAGTAAAATGAGTTAAGTAGTTAGCAATCATAAGGCAAAGGTCACTGATGAAAATATGCTCTTCCCATGCCTATCCATGGTCCTAGAATCCTTATTCGGGAGATGAATAGACAAATTAGTCTCAGATAGTTCCCCTTTAGTGGCCGCTAAGAAAAGGTTTGTCCTTAGGGGCAGTGATATACTTATTTGGCCTCCTCAGAGGCAGTTCTATGGAGTCTGAGGTTTCCAAAATCTTCCAAGAGATTAAACCAAAAAGCTCATCGGAAGGTGGGTCACCCAAGAGTTGGAAGGGCAAGATCCAAAAGTGTTCAGGTATACTGACTCCTCAGCTGAAGGGGTTGTGAACTGACAGTCACCTCTTTGTTTTAACACTTCCAGGATGTCTCTGAATGAGACATCATCAGGAGGTGACCGTGGAGACTCTTCTGCATCATTGAGGTTAGCATCAGATGTTATTGACTCCTCTGGAGAGTCAAGATGCTTCCTCTTGCAAGTCCTCTTTTGAGGGAATTCCTCAGTGGGGTAATCTGGGGAAGTTTTGGAAGATGGAAAATTCCCTAGATGGATGTCTTGAGGCCTAGGGTCTCTACAGTCCTGTGGAAGCAGTACATGAGAAGGTAAAGTCACCAGCCCAGAAATGGAAGGAAGATCCTGGATAGACTGTGTCTGAGACTGGGGTGCAGTCATTATCCTCCTCTTAACCTCGAAGGCAGTCTGTCCCTGATCCAAAGAACACCCTGGATCCGACAAAAAAGTTGTTGTAGCTGAACGAATCTCCAGTGCAAAAGACAGAAGCTCCAAGACAGATGTAGGATCTGAACTCACCCGTGCCAAAGCCCTGAGAGGCAGAGTCGGATCCAATGAGATCCAAATCTGCTCCCCAGGCCTGATAGGTGAGTGTCGGCTCCTAGAGGTCTCCCTCTCTGACTGAATAGAAGCACTCAGGGCAGACATCGGATCCAAGGAACCAATGGGCTGAAGATCCAAGATAGACACCAGTTGGACATTCAAATCTTCCAGCTCCAAAACAGGGGATGGATCAGAGGAGGAGTAGACACCGATGGGGAGGACTTTGTCAGATCTGATGCCTTTGGGATCAGATCCAGTAACAATTTGTCCAAGGCCAGTGTCTTCAAAAGTCTCTGCACTACTCTATCCATGTTGTCATCACACAAACTCCCGGTTGGCCAGGTAGAGACAGTAGGAGACCTGGACTTCATCAAAAAAGGAGATGGGAGGTGAGAAGGTATCAGCTCCAATGACAGAGAATGGCTCCGATATCTAAATTCTGTAGGAACCAAAGAGGTCAGAGCTGAAGGTTCATGTTGCTCTAAAGACCTCTCAGATCTGATTGCAACTGGCTGCTCCAACGAATCTGTAGGGGCAGGCAGCTTAGGAACTTTCTCTTTTGGCTCCAAAGAAGACTTTGGAGTTGAACAAATGTAGTTTCTGTGACTTGTCAGATTTTGAAGACTTAGAACTGAGGCTGCAGACTCTGGATAAGTAGCCTCAGGAAAAGGAGTTTTAAGTAATCCTTTTAAAATTATCTTATTTTTATGCTCTATAAGAGCCCTTTGATTAAATCCACGACAAATGGAGCATAATTCTTGTAGGTGTAGCTAAGGGCCCCAAGCAATACACACATGAAGTGTATCACAAGGCATCTTCTTTCCACACTGTTCACATTTCTAAAACCCTAAGGGTTTACCTTCTGTTTTTTGAGACATAACTTGAAAATTAGAAAAATTTTAACTAGCTACAGAAAAAGTAAAATAAAAGAAGTAATACACTCCCACCAAAGAACATCCTCTAACTTAAATGGATGTGAAAGTGGCTAAGGAGAATCATTTTTTTCTTTTAAACTAAAGAAGAGTATGTCCTCTAATTTAAACATGTTGAAGGGGACCGAAGAAGAGGAAACAAACTCAAACAACAAAATGTCGTCTAACTTAAACGGACATAGGGAGGGGAAAGAATAAAAGGGGAACAACACACACACACACACACACACACACACACACACACACACACACACACACACACACACACACACACACACACACACACACTCAGAAAATGCTGAAAGGGTAAAGATTTTTTCTAAACTATACTCTACAGAAAAAGTTTAAGGAAAGTAGCAAAAGTAAGCAATAAATTGTCACTTAGCCAGAGCTTGCTGAGAGAATCACCTCTTTTGTTGAGCGGCAAACGAGATTTGGGGGAGTTAGTGAATTGCATCATGGTTAAGGTAGAATGCCTACAAGCTTTGCTGAAGGCCTTGAGCTTTTGTAAAATGGATTGGATCTGACCTACAAGTGAGAATAAAGGAGAGAGTGAGAGCATCACATCATAGGATAGCTACAGTTCATTTTTCATTTGAGTGTGCTAGTCACAGCATTATGTATAGGGGTTGTCATTAGGAAGATGTAGAATAGTTGAGATGGTTGTTTCAGAGAAAAAAAGAGGGTGTGTAGTAGTAGGGACAGGGAGGAGAGGTAGAATAAGAGGGAATAGTAAGATGGTTAAGGCAGTTAGAGTTAAGGGTAGCAGTGGATGGAGGTGGGGGTGTGATGAAGTGGTGTGAATTATCAGCCTGGGTTTGAGTGGGAGCATATCCAGGATTTAGAAAGGTGTTTCTTAAGTCTGAGCTTGAAGGGTTTTTGTATGTGGCTGGATCTTAAAGGTAAGGGGAGGGTGTTCCAGATTTTAGATATGGAGAAGAAGTATAGGTTATGTCCAGCTGATTTCATGGGACGATGCTCTTGTAGAAGCTGTTTGTTTTCAGACTTAAGAGATCTGCTTGGTATGTATGACTGGAAGATTGTATTTAAGGTTGGGCAGGCCATGGATCTATGAATGATTTTATATGCTGTGTCAAGCTGGATGAAGGTAAGGTGATGTGGAAGTTCAAGACAAATGAGATGGCGGGGGGGGGGTGGGTATGCAGTGATGAGTGGAGTGTTTTGCATTGGGGAGAACTTAGACATTTTGTTGAAGCAAAATTCAAGCTTTGATTTTAGACAGATTGTAGGTTACTAAGAACTGGGGCTCCATATAAGAGAGAGAGTAGAGAGTAGGGGGTAGGTAGTTGCTAGTGTGCATTTAGTGTGAGTGTCTAGAAAGTGTTTGTGAGGCAGCAACATCCTTGACCTGGTCATTACTAACATGGGCGACCATTGCTCTACACCAATAGTCAACTCCTCCCTGGTTAGATCCGACCACAAACTAATCACCTTGGAAATCCACATCCCCCGACCGCAAAGATAACCACCATGAAAAACCTCTCCAAAGCTAACTTTGGGCTTCTAAAAACAGATGTGGCTAACGTCATGACACCCATGCAAATAAGAATAGTTGCATGACCGCTGAACAATACACAAATGCACTGTACGAACACATACACAAATGCATGAATCTCGCCATACCCAATAGAGCCAAGACACTCTCCTCCAAAAAAAGGAAGACAATCTGTTGGTCCCCTGCCATAAACAAACTCTACAACAGAAGGAGGAAACTGATGTGGAATAAGGTGAAGACCCAAGACTGGAAAAACTCCCTTATCAGCCTCAACAAAAAATTTAGATCTCTCATCTAATCCTCTAAAGCTAGCTATGAAAACAGAACTGCAGCAGATAGTAAAGACAACCACAAGGGCTTCTATAGTTATGTAAAGAATCTCCATGCCAATAACCAGATTTGTCTGAGCTACTGCACAATGATACCTCCTATATCGAGCCAACAGATATTGCCAATATACCGGCTGACAGATTCAGTGCCAACTTTACCCATCCGACCCTCCCAAAAGACCAATCACAATACCAGTAGATTGCTGGGCACTCAGTATTACTGCTGCACAGGTTAAAACAGCACTGTCTAAGGCCAAGAATACAGCTTCTGTTGGACTTGACAATATCCCTGGCTCTGTGTTCTACATGAACTACAGAGTGATCTGGCACCTCACCTGTGTGCCCTGTTCAATCACAGCCTCACCTCAGGCTTTGTCCCTACCAAATAGTGCACTGCTACAGTCATCCCTCTCCACAAAGGGAGAGCGACTACAGACCCTGGGAAATGTCAACCCATTAGCCTGATGAGTCTGATATGCAAAGCTATGAAATGCATCATCATGGACCTAATAAACAAGGATATAGGGAATCTCCAAACTCTGGATCTCACACAGTTTGGTTTTGTGAAGGGCAGATAATGTCGTCTCAACTTGGTTGACTTCTTTAAGTCAGTCACCAGAGCTGTGGATGAAGGCAAGGTGGTTCATACAGCCTACCTTGATCTGGCCAAGGCCTTTGATACCATTCCCCACTCAGAAATCATAGAAAAACTCACTAAGCTAGGCATCAACCCCTATATCACTAGGTGAGTTGCAAACTGGCTCACAGATAGAACCCACAGTGTGAATGTAGCTGACTCTAAATCAGACTGCCGACCAGTCATGAGTGGAGTCCCACAGGGTTTGGTCCTGAGTCCTCTCCTGTTTGGTATCTATTTCTCTGAAGTCCAGGCCAACAGATGATTGCAAGTTGAGAACTATTACTAACTCCTCAAGTGATGTTGACATCCTACAGAAAGGTCTCTTTGAGACCAACGACTGGTGTCAGAACCATGGCCTTAAGCTCAATACCAAAAAATGTGTCGTCATCCCCTTTGGGAAAAACCCACTTCCCATGAATTGCCACATTGATGGTAGTCCACTGAACACAGAAGGTGTTATAAGAGATCTGGGAACACAGGTTGGCAGCAACCTCTCTTTTGACCACCAGATTGCCACTGTGGTCAGAAAGTCCTTCTATGTGGCACATCTCATTACTAAGGGTTTTGCATCCAGGAAGAAAGAGGCCATTGTCTCCCTCTTCTCTTCCCTCATTAGGCCAATCATCGAGTACACTGTCCCATTTGGCATGTGCCTCACTAGACACCTGCAACAACTGGAGAAGGCCGCAAAAATACCTCACAAAGAGGATCCTAGGCCTTAAACACTTGTCCTATATGGACAGACTCAACAAATTCCAACTATTCTCGGTTTCATATTGCCTACTTAGAGGCGATCTCTACTTGACTTACAAAGGCATGTCTGACCCAGCTCTGTTAGAAATGCTACATCTAAATAACTCCCAATCCCTCTATACTACATGCTCCAGAGACCTCAACCTCATTAACCCAATCAACAGAACATGCTGGAGGGACAGATTCATAACCCAGAGACTGCCCGTGCTATGGAATAGACTTCCCATACATGGCAAACAGAGCACCTCACTGGCCCTCTTCAAGAGAAATTTTGATGAGTGGATGGGAAATAGAAACTTCACCCCGGGGATCACTTCACTGGCTCTACTCGACAGAGGCACTGGGAACTAAGGTTGGGTGGCATGATGCCAGGGTAATCCTATGGGCTAGGCTTGTAAAGGCTCCAAGACCAACTTTGGTTTATTTTGCTGTGGTCCCTTGGTGTTTGTGACAGCATTTGGCTACATGCAACTTTTATATAAGTGGAGATCTTTCTGTGTAGTTCCTGTATTTAGAAATGTCCAGTTATAAGATTTTAAACTACAAGTAAAAACCTCTGTACTGAACCTAGTTAGCTTGTCTACTAAGTTGCAGTTGTGTTGCCTAGCACAGGGCATGGGATTCTATCAGCAAAAGTGGGTGGATGGTCACTTAGGGTGTCAAGTAAGGAATCTATAATGGAGATATCACAAGGGTGTGATGATAGTATCCCACACACCTATCTACTTCATTGCACAAGAAATGTGGACAAGGCCTAAAATAATGGGGGGACAAAGGCTCAAAAATCAGGACAGATATTAAATATTGCAACTTAGACAGTTGATAGCATAAAAGGATTTGTGTTAGCATGCATTTTCCATAGGATATTAAGTCTGAAACTGAAATATATGTCATTATTTACTGACTTCAGTCCTCCTTGATTTTCCAGAAAACAAATTTAATGAGGAACAGACCAAAAATATGAGGCAAAAATCTGGGAATTCTGCAAAAATCTGGACAGTTGAGAGGTATGTTATCCAGTCTAACAGTGATGTTCTGTTAGTGGGTTTATTGAAACTGGTTGGAGTCTCTATAAGTTGTTTAAAGTCATGGAAGTTAATGCTTCTAGTGGGGGGTGTTAGAAATCATTCTGAATCTGTGTATACTAAAGTCTCCTTAGATTAGGGTTTCATGTGGTATATTGATGGATACCCAGTATAATATATCTTCAATGATGGAGAATTATTTCCTGGAAGATATATATATATATATATATATATATATATATATATATATATATATATATATTGCAATAATACACAGGTTATTATATGATTTAAGTTTAAGACATGTAATAAGGATTTCAGGATAGTGAAATTGGGGCTGGCTGTGCTGATACAAACAGATGATTAGATAGTTGGGATATATTATAGCTACGCCCCCTGCCTTTTGCCTAAGTGATCAGCCCTAGGTATGCTACATCCTGACATAAACATTTCAGTGTCTTTGATAGTGGCTTTTCACCAAACTTTAGTAATTTCTAGTACATCAGTAATGTGGTGTAACATGAATGCAAGCAAGTCAGCAACTTTGTTGGAGATGCTCCCGAGGTTATTATTGATAAATGTTAACCCTTTGTTCAGTAATTTTTGCTTTAGTGGTACTGAGATGATAATGGTTGAAAGGGTGGTAATTAGGGTTAGGAGTTGAACTGGGCCTGGATTAGGTTGAAGATCTCAACACAGTTGTAGTGAAGTGGGGAATAGTGACTGGGAGATGCCTTTTTGATTTGATAACTGTTTTTTTGCTCCTGGTGTGCAGTCAGCTTCTTTTCTTTTAAGCTGGTATGTTTGAAGAGCTAGAGATGAGATGCACTGTAGAGATGATGAACTATGCAAATAGTAGATATGGCGGAGTTAGTACTGGGTGTGTTAGAAGTGGGGATTAGGCATACAGTTAGTATACAAAGGTTTTTTTATAGCCGGACAGCAAAGTTATGCAGCAGTAGCATTGTCGCCTCACAGCAAGAGGTCCTCCTTTTCAATTCTTGGCTGGAGTGCCTTCTGTGTGGAGTCTGTATGTCCTCCTTGCATTTGTGTGGGTTTTCTCTGGGTATTCCTCTTTCCTCCCACGTTACAAAAACATGCATCTGGAGCATTTCTTCCTGGGCCTCCCCTGAAAATTGGCTTCATTCTAAGTCAGACTTTCTTGGTAAACAAATAATAAATAAAAAAAATGTAAGTTGTGTCTCTATGAGGAGTATAATGAGTTGTACTATGTGTATGAGCATGGTGACAAGGGGGTTGTTAGTGAAAGGGATAAAAGTGTAGGTAGAGATGGGTGAAGGGTAGAGGGACTGGTGCTGGAAGAAATACATGTTCTGGTGGCTTGTATGTTGTAAGTCCATGCTGGTAGTAGTGGTACAGTGTACAACAGATGCTCAAAACCGAAAAATAAAATCTGGGCATCTGTCGTACACTGTACCACAGGTTCGTTTTGGTTGGAGTTTGTTGTTACCTGTAACTTATGGCATTATAAGTTAGTGAGACTGCATGTGTGAAAGAAGATATAGTTATTTTTAGGAGTGTGCAGGGATATAGTAAGACTGAGATGGTACTGTAATGATGTAGACCTACAGGAATAAAGTGTTAAATAGTAATGAAAGTAGAGTTAGAGGAGATGTAAAGGAAAAGGGGGGATTAATATAATAGTTGTTTCAGAGGGGCAGTGATGTAGAAGGAGATGTGATGGCAGAAGGAGGATGCGATTAAGTATTCTGTAACTAGCAGAAAGAACAAGAAGGGGTGTTAAATTGGAAAGACCAGAGTAGTGGCCAGTCACTGCTTCAGTATTGTTTTCAGGCTGGAAAAGTCTCAGCAGACATCTGAGACTGAGGGAATTACTCTCCCCCGGCATGTTTTGCTTTGTGAAAGCAGAACATGGTAAAGTGTTATATTATCTCAAACTAAAGCAGTATAAGGTTTGAAGGGTGGGGGAGGCCTTCCTGCAGTTTTAACACTATAGTACAGACCACTCTAATGCAAAACTGATGTAAAAATGTGTTTGCAATGCTAAAGATATTTCAGCAGTTTCACTTGATTCTCGAGTACTGCCTTGCATTAGTTTCATTTGAAGGTACTGTCCTTTTATTGCTTTTAGATGCTTGAATGAAATTCAGCTGTAGAGGTTCCTTTGGCAATGAGACTTTCCTAACACATTTGTAGCAGGTATTTTCAAGGCAACTATTTGCTTAGTACACTTACTGTAGAGTGAGGTGACTGGAGGGACTTGAATTCATTTGGGATAAGGAGTGGAAAATTAAAAATTCCTTGCCCTTGCTTGTTAGACCGTTTCCTTCCTTAGCTATTTTCAGGTTCATCTTAAACAGCTGGTTTGAGGAAGCTGCATATGACACACATTACCTAAGTAGCAAACTCCTTGGTGTACTCCACTGAGACCTTGAATTATCTGTAAATACTACATTGATCACTGCACATTGAGCATAATGTTTACAGAAAGTGAAGAGATGTAATTAGTCATGCAACCACAGACACAGTCATTTTATTGTGCAACTGTATCAATTTAATAAAATCAGTCACAAAAATATTATTCGAAGAAAAGTGCAGTATAATGGCATTAACATGTTCACAACTATGTATTAATGTCATTGCTAAGGAGGCCACAGCACCTTTTCCCACAGGAATAATCCTATCAGCACACTACCTTGCCATGCTGTATTGCTTGCAGCTCTCGCAATGTCATTTGCATACACCAAGCCATTTACTGCTCTAATTCTGCATACATTCAAACATGACAAATTAGAAATCAGTCACTGCATTCTAATAAATTCTCATCTCCAACCAGTAGCGTTCAGAACAAAAACAACAAACACCTTCTTCCTTATCATACCTGCCATTCTACATCCTGGTAGTCCTGGTAATTTCTCTGTCACATGACCTCAGCATCTTGCAGTCATCCGGTATTTTTTTCCAGAGTCTAGTTTTCTACCTGCAGATTCCACAGTGAACCTTTGCAGCTTCCTTATTCTGAGATAAATACCATTATCATGCAAACATATATTTTGTAAAAGTTAAGGCACATTTTTGTAGTATTATATATCTGACTAGTTTTATAGTATCAGAAACAGTTGTGCACACAGGCCAGTAAAAGAGAAAATCTGGCATTGTGGCAAGCAGTAGTTGTTACATATGTGAAAAAGAAATAATAGTCTTTATGACTGAGTCCATACTAATAAACCATCTGCCATAGTAAAAATATGTACATCATTTTCAACAGAAGTGATAGTCATTTGATGAAAGCAAATATTGTACATTGGTAATTTTGTATGTGTAGCCCTACTGAATGTAGTGGGAGGTTTATACATCAGAAGGCTTAAGCAGAATGGAGTTTGGTATGACATCTGCTTATAATTTGATTACTATTATGTGTCTATTATTTTATTCTCTCAAATTACTGATGGAAAAGAATATTGAACATTTTTTTGATAAAATATGCTAAGCACATTGGTCTTTTGACTATACTTTGTTGCACAGAGCAGAAGATGCTCACTAAGTCATAGCTCCATCTCAGCTCTTGCTTTTAATCGGTATTTGTAGTCAGTACACCCTTATACAACAGCAAAAGGGCTTCATCTCATTTTCTCAGCACTTCAACTGAGTGATTTAAAACCACTTTTCAATGCCATTTCCTTCTGCTGGCATTCACAGCTTTAAAGATGGATTTTTATTTTGTCACATAGGTCTGTCCTCTTCATGCATTTCACTGTGGCCTTAATGTGAAATGTGCCAAGTCAGAGAATTAAATATTATACCAACAAAAACTATCACCTTTTGTTGTAACAGAAGGTATAAACCAATGAAGAGAGCACACTTTTGCATAGAAACATTTTTTGCATGTTGTATGCATTCATAACAAAATCAGATTTGTGAGATGGTAGTTATATATACGTAGCCTTTGCCAAAGTCATCGTTTCATTACCTCCTCACTTATCATTCTCAAGAACCCTCAAGGGCCTTTTCAAAGAGACTCATTGTCAATACCTCTGCCATCAGGTAGTAGTTATGATTTTTACAATAAAGTGCCATTGCTTGATGGAAATCCATATCTGAGACATGTTAAGTGCACTCACAAGAGTTTCTTATGCTGTCCTTGAAAATCTGCTGGTCTGCCTGCTTGTACCTATAAACAAGCCAGTCAGTATCCCAACAGTTTATGAAGTGCATTTTACTATATGAAGAAATCAGGTAATCTTTCTTTAAGTGTGCATTTAAAATATGAATTAGGGATATTACCATGATGTGCTACTAATCAGGGTAGTGAAATGCTTAAGATAAGCAGTAAATAGTGGTGCAAATGTAATCTGAGTGCTAACTAACAATGAATACAATTAATTCAATGAACAGTTCAAAGGTCAACTAAAACTAAACATATCATACAGCATGTCTATAGCACAAATTCCTGATGCAAGGGATGTTGCTTCGTATATTTGCCGAACAAAGATAAAATAATTTCTTTTCAGCAGTGATGTTGAAAGGATATACCACTAAACTTATTCTCACCACCTAAATTATTGAGTGACATTCATAGCAAAATTAGACCATCACTTAATATTTTATGGTATCTAGTGAACTGGTTCTTTCATTATCAAATCACCTGCTTAATTCACTTGCTTAATTGGTTTCAGGCTTATGGAGGAGCTGGAATCTACCGCAGAACCCAGTGGTTGAAACACAGAGAAAGTAATTATGAATGGAACATTAGTCATTTCAGAATGCACAGACATAGAGACAGAAAGACACAAGACATTCAGACACACACACACACACACACACACACACACACACACACACACACACACACACACATGCTCACTCATTGACAGCATGCACACCTAAAGTTTGAAAGATCACCAGTTCTGCTATGGCACATCATTTTCATGTAGGAACAAACTAAAGCACCAGGAAAAATCCATACAGACACAGGGAGGATGTGCAGATGCCACACTGAAGGCCCTAGCACAAAGAAGTGAATGAAATGGTGGGAGGTGATAGCACTGACACACACAAATGCGCACACACACACACACACACACACACACACACACACACACACACACACACACACACACACACACACACACACACACACACACACACACACACACACACACACGCAGACACACACACGCAGACACACACACACACACACACACACACACACACACACACACACACACACACACACACACACACACACACACACACACACACACACATGCTCACTCATTGACAGCATGCACACCTAAAGTTTGAAAGATCACCAGTTCTGCTATGGCACATCATTTTGATGTAGGACAAACTAAAGCACCAGGAAAAATCCATACAGACACAGGGAGGATGTGCAGATGCCACACTGAAGGCACTAGCACAAAGAACTGAATGAAATGGTGGGAGGTGATAGCACTGACCTCTGCACCACTAACCCTCGTGTATTCTGTTTAATGCTGCAGTAAAATGAATAGATAACTATGGATTTCCTGGTGTTTAACATCTAATTTGGATGGCCTTAGATAAAGTCAAAGGCAAATCCTGCCTTGCTGATTTATACCAAAGTTGAATTTTCCAGAACTGACACACAAAACAAGCAGCAGACACCATGCTTTTTGCTTTAGTAGTTCCAGATATGTACGCTGCCCTGACTTGTCTCATGGTTTTCAAAGAGGTTTTCATGACATGACAAAAAATACTTTCATTTCATTTCCTTCATTGTGTTTGACTTCATTTGCTCAGTTAGTAAATAAATAAATAAGCCATGCATACTGTAGAAACCAGGCAGCACTTTCACCTATTCCATAATTGACTGACTTGATGACAGAATGCTTCTTCTCAGCTACAGTACTTTTGTTGTTTATGTCAGGTGCCAGGGTTCCTACAAGTCTTCAAACATACTGAGCAGTAGTAAAGACTTTTAAATGTCCCCTGTTTGATAGAGCGAGGACCTGGACAATTACTGCCTGAAGAGAAGGGATGACTGATAAAGAATAAAAAAAACAATTATTGAGTTGTTATCTTGCCCACACCTTTGGGGTGCTTGGCTGATGCTGGTTATGCATCCCTTGTAAAACCCTCCAAGCAAGACACTAGCAATTATTACAAATGAAAGTCTCAGCATCTGCTGAGGGAGTTATGAATCTTTTTGGGATGTCTCTACTAAATGGATGCATGTTCCTGCTAAAATGGTCAGTTAACTGTAGGATTAAAGACTCCAATAATCCCCTAACTGAGGCTTCTGCATTTTACACTTTAGACATGCTTCAGAGGTTTGTGTGCCAACAATTATAATGCGTTGGGATTTGAAGGCAGTAGACCATGATGGAGTTATTGACTGTCTAATGTTTAAGTTCCCATGGCTTAGCTTAGGTAGGTAGGGAGGTATTGAGAGCACTGCTCATCTTAAATTAATTGAATGGTAGCTTTAGCCTTCCACAACCAGGAAGAGTGGTATGGTGGGATACCAGGAAAATCTATAACTTTTTTTTCCTGAACATAAATTATATACAATGGCAAAAGTGTTTAATTTTCATTTTAAGGATCCATAGGAAGTTTCTCTTCCATCGTGGAAAGCATGTTTGACATCTATAATCCCTAGACCTTGAAGAGATACTCAGTTACTTAAAAATTATATTCCTAATTCTATTCTCATTGTAAATTAAAAACTATATATTTATTAAATGATAGGCATCTACATGAGTTAACAGGTTGTTATTGACCAAAGGACATTTCAGTTTGTGATCATTTGAATAAGATGAACAAAATATGCATTTTCCTAACTCAGACAATTCCTATATTATGGAACAAGGTGAAATTATAATACTTCAAATCTGAGTTTATTCAAAGGCAGGCTAAACAACTGAGGAGGTGCTTTGAGTCATCAGTATAACATTAAGGGCTCTGTTCATTAATGGCTTTTGAGACCAAACACAAATTTAGTCAGACCTATTAATTTATGGACCTTATTCATCTTGATAAAGCTAGTTTCAGGCTTTAAAAGTGGATAACAGGTAAAGCAGGTAATATTTATTATGTGAGTGATGGCCTTCTACTTGTGGAAATCAATATTATTGCAAAAAGGCATGCGATAAATTTTGTTTGATTATCTGTTTTTTGTCTTGATCATGTTTAGGCTACCATCTCAGTTTGCATACACAGTTGGACAGCTTTAGTTTTGGCTCATTTTGTGCATTAAACAGGGATCAAGGGTCATTGTTTATCACAAGTTTTGTTGTGGTACTAAATAAAGGCATTCCATTTTCTCAATCTTGTTTGAGTTGTCATGGGAACCATGCTTTATCAAGGTTTGTGAGTCCTGCATGTGGACTAGGAGCCCAGATCCCTTATTACAAGTGTCTGTTATAAATGCATGTGGTGACACTATTTGGATACTTTGCCAAATCCTAAGACTAGTTTAGAGACACTGGAGATGTTGCTTCGGGACTTACTCTGTAATTTTATGTTGATGCTTTTAAACTGCATCCATTATACAGCAATTATTCTCCTTCAGTTTTAAAAGGATAACTGAAAGTATAAAATATCTAAGGATATCCATTCCTAACATGCAAGGAGCAGATAAGAGTTACATAATAAGTGCATGTATAAATGAACATACTGGACATTTGTCTGGTAAGTGGTTGGCCATGGACCTGAGTCTAACTATTGTAACATCAGATTTTATTCTATGATATATATTAGTAACAACAATATAGTCATCTAGTAGAATGATAAACAGAAGGAAACAGCAAATGTCTCACTTTTTTCGGATAGCCTTAAAGCCATGCATTAAGGCAGACATTGTGGATAAGGAGCAGGGAAGGACATCAATTTCCTGATTTACTGCTCTTCTGTATATTTTCTGTCTTTAGATATTCCCTGAGACATATCCAGGAAAGTGGCAGAGATGTATGACAGGAAATGCTGGGAGCTGAGAATAGTAGGATAGCATTTATGAATGCCTACACAATCTCCTAGACTCATTAAATTATTGCTAGCTCACTTCCCTATTAACACTTGAAAATCTTACTCTGTTTTTGTTTTTGCCTATTAACAAACAAAAAGCTATCCAGATTTGGGAGGTGATTCATGAATGTTTGAGTAAGGGAATACATTTAATTCCAGAGAGGTACTGAGTTTTCTAGGGCCAGGACCCTGTTTTGTCTTGGCAAGGAAACTGGTTGATATATTGAAGGGTGATGATAAACTTTGAGCTGCAAGATTATAAAACCTATTTATTTATTTTATTTTATTTAACATTTGTTGACCGGGAAAGTCCGACTAGGTTCCACAGATCCTGTTTTCAGCGGAGGCCCGGGTAGAAATACTCCAGACGCATGTCTTTAGAATGAGTCTCTAGATGAGTCATTATGCAATTGCATCACACCACTGTCAGACATTCTGAAGTACGAGGTTCACATATTTGCCACCTGCAAACAGAAATTGAAGCATCTTGTCATATGATTTAGGTCCCCAAATTTGTGCCATCAAATTGCTTAGCTAGAGTTCCTTCAGAATTAATGACAATTTTTTTGTGCTTGCCTCGGCAGCACATATATTAAAACTGGAACGCTACAGAGAAGATTATAATTAATTCCAATTTTTCAAGCTTGTGTGCTGTGGGGTATCATTGTTACTGTTCAGAAATGTATAGCAAGAAGTAGAAAATGGATCCACTATAATTAGTCATGTGACAATTAACTGACAGATGATTAATCATGACACAAACGTCTACAGCCCAAAAAGATCACCTGCCCTTAAAAGTGGTACCACAAAAGTCAAATAAAACACAAACCAATTATTTTTGCAAAGGCATAGGGCAAGCACCGATTTCCACAATCTCAAAATATACTCACCAATGAGAAAAGCAAACACAAATCTCATCTTTCCCCTCATTTCCAAGTCTACAGCAAGCATCTGTGACTCAGCCACTTCCAATCTTCTGAAACTTCAGCCATAGGAATGCAACAATCCTCCTAAGGTGACATTCGGAGACTGACTCAGTTAATGAGGAATAAGCAAGAGATCGTAGCATTTCCTCATGAAACGTTATGTTTCCCCCAGAAACTGATGTGTGGATGAGCAGGATCAAATGAGACATCCTTCTTATTATTCAAAACTGTATTACAAAGAACATGAAATGTGACACCAAGGAAGTCATGTGATGGTGAAAAAACAGCTAAATATGATAATTTTATGATTAGGGCTTTACACGATATTCCAGGGTTGGTGGGTCTATATGTTGCAGAACACCTGAATAATGTATTCATACAGACCTTAAATAATCTAGCACCAGTACTTAATAAAAGAGTAAAGTCCAACCCCGCACCATGGCTGATAAAGGAAACAGAAAAAAATCATGATAAAAAGGGATAAAGTCTTGAAAAACTGGGATATAATAGAACTCAAAATGCCCTTCAGCAATTTAGACATCTTAGAAACCTTGCAAAATTATCCATGTCAAACAGCATAAGCAAACATACTATACCAACTTACAAGACAAATATATAAACAACCCAAAACGTTTTTGGGCCATCTACTCCCAATGCATGGTACAGCATCCCCTTACAAATAAGACTCTCTGACAAGCTCAGTAGTTTTAAACCGCTGCTTAAACAACATCTTAACCACTCCTGTCCTGTACATGCTCATCACAGGGTTAAAACTTTTTCACTACACAATACTATCCAAATACTCTCCTTAAATATAATATTCTAAACCTCTTACTGAAATGACAAAACATCCACTAAGCTGCACATGTGCTTTCTCTTAAGTAACTTCCACCTCTGTAAAAATCTTAGAATGTATATGTGCAAATGTAACTACTGTTTGTGTATAAATGTAAATAGAAATGTTAAACACTCTGTGTATGACTGGAGCTTAGTATAATGCAATGTAAGCAAATGGAGCTTTTCTCCTTGGGTCTCCACTGAAAATGGGAATTACCCAGTCAGACTTTCTCAGTAAACAAAGACAAATAAATAAATAACAATATTATTGCCATGAAAAAGAACACTTGAAATAATTACAGTACATATGCTTAGTTAATAAAATGATGGGTCACAATGTAGGGAGAGTTTTAAAAAGTATTTTTACAGAACATATTAAGCACAAGATAGTTAAGAGGCTATATATGTTTCTTTTAGGTTTACTAACTAATGTTCTGTTACAGTATCTTTACAACATTAAGTTTGGAAGCTTGCTTGCTTTTACTTTTTCTTTTTTCTTTTACTTATTTCATATATTTGAAATATTTCTGTTTAAAGTAACTTTATAGCTCTTAACAAGTGTCTGCATTGTGCTATATTTTAAGATTGTTAAAGCTATACTGGCAGTATCTGGATTATAGCTGCTGGAATTCATGCTGTCACAGTGCTTACTACAACTATTCCGGCTGATCTGATGTTATTTGTGGCCTCCTTGCTGGGGAGATATATGATTTTGAGGCAGAGTAAAGAAAATTGTGTGAAGTAAGAGTGAATTATCAATAAGACACTTCAGAAACAAGGTGAGTCATATTAGAGCCCTGTAGGGGATAGTTCTGCTACTGTTTGAATTCGGTATACATGGGAGAACTGATGTACTAAAGTAGCCAGTTTAATTTCAAACTTCTACTGATAATAAATATAAAAGGTATTCTGCATTTCTTCTTCTTCCATGTGTTCATTTTGCACAGCTGACATTATAAGAACAGATGTTGTTCATCCTGATGTTTGGGACACTTTGAAGGGCAGTACTGGAATTTTTCTAATGAATTAGTGAATTTATTTTCTAGCAGCACTGCTGCTTCAGCACACTTATGGTTCTCCTGATTTATGCTTCTTTTGGAAGAGTACATGCTATGTGGTGCTTACCAAGATCTACCAGGATGCCTTTTGTTTCAAGATGTTTAAATTACATATGCTGTAATATGCCTCAATATATTTATTTGTTTTGATGATATTAGTATGCTGGTTTTGCATGTTGCATGTGCAGTGCTTGAGAATGTGTGGCTTCTTTCTGTTTCATTTCTGCTGTGTCCGTATTCAATTTCAGCTCTGCAGTTGCAGAATTATGTCAGTAATAATGAGATTTGTTCATTTTATAATTGGGTATAATGGCTTGAATAAGAAACAAAGAGTAGAAAGTGAGTAGGATTTGGGAGCCTGGGAAGGTAGGGCTGTTGTGTTACACAGTTTGGTAGAAAAGGGACTGGCTGTTTGTATAACTTGTGTGATGATTCTCCACTGGACCAGTAATCAAGAAGCCTCAGTCCTCACCACTGGCAACAGCGGGGGGTGTTCACTGAGAGGATAACAAGTACGCACACACACATACACACACACACAAACACACACACACACACACACACACACACACACACACACACACACACACACACACACACACACGCACACACACAAAACACACACAGTATTTCCAGATGCAACTCTTTGCATCAAGTACAATTTCCCTTAAGAGACCACAGTCAGTCCAGGGCTGGTATCTCCCTCTTCTTCCAGATCCCCAGTATGACTCCCCACTGGCACAGCTATAAAGTTGAGATCTCAACTGAGTGACCAAGCCACGACCTCCAGCACCCTCTCAATGTTTCATGTCCCTGCCCAAGTAGCTGATACACATACTCTTTGAGGTTTAATTTCCATGCTAGCATCTGGGAAAGGCTGGCACAGGTTTACTAGCTATACCCCCTTATGCCCAGACTATAAGGTAGTTAGTGCCATCAGTCACTCCTTATCAGCTACTTTAGGGCCCTTAGCAAAGGGTGTCCAGTTTTACTGTGTAATATTAATACTAATACAAATGGTAGTTTGACCAAGAGCATGGCTGTTAGGAGTGGCCCACACAATGTCACCAAATAAATATGCAAGTACTCTCAAAACTTAAATATCTCTACACAGATCAGCCACAATGAAACCTTTAAATATATTTAATAAAAAATAAAGGAACAAGACAATACTAATATATATTCACAGCGACATCAGAGTATAAAACCACAGGAAATATTTTAAATAACATTGCAGTACAGGCTCACACAAATAAAGAAACCATCTAAACTAAGTCTTACTATATTTATGCCTGTTCATAAGAGAGTTATACTGTTCCCTAGAAATGTATTTCATTAGAGCAAGGCAGATGTTGTGGTGAATGGTTCTTGCCAGGTCCAAGACTGAACACAGAATGCTCTGTCGCACTAAGAGACTTCTCAAAATAATATCTCAAATATTATTGATGGGGATCGCTTGCAGGATGACATCACTTCTTGTCAACTGGCTTATAGTTCCCAGGCCAAAACCTACATTGCTAGAAGCTGGCAGCATTTACCATCTACCTGTAAAAATATACAGACAAGAGCTTTTCCTTAGATCTCTAGCATATGCTGGACGTCATAAAGCAATTGTATACCTTCATGCTTCAAAAGTAGCAATTAGTTCACTCCAAGGACAATACAAAAAGCTTCAAGCACAGACTCTGCATGTCTAGCTACATTGAAAACTTGAGAGGTAGCCTCTTTATTGCATCCTATAAAGTAATTTAATTTCAGATATTTTTCTAAAGTTTACTAGATAGAGGTTAACCTCCTGTATCCCAGTCTCCACTGTTAACATATATACATTTAAAAAGTTAAAATAGTGCATGTACATTTCTGTTCTATTCCATTAGGGCACACTGTGGATACATTTTAAACACAGTACTTTTACAAATACCTTTTCAACACAAACATCTGTACAGAGCAGTTTGATATACACATGACATATATTTCTAATACATTTGTGACACAAACATCTTGTATAAATCATTTCAATATTCACCAATAACATATAATTATTTACAAAATTCTAGCTAGCTGTGCTGACAGTATCTCCTTTAATCATAACGTGGACAAATGGGGAATGTGTGTTTTCAGTGAATGCTATTTGTCCAACTGAAAAAATCAAAACAACTTTATAGCTTATACCACTTTCAATGAACATGTGGAGTTGCCCTTTCTCCACTGTTGTGCAGTCATGGAGTTGGTATATATAAGTTAGCAGGGTGTGCAGGGGGGATTACCACCCTGCAAAAAATATTCACTTTTTGTTTGTTGTAGGAGACTTTCAGTGATTTTTTTTCCCAGTTTTGTCAATTAGACATCAGCATTTTCTAAATAACCATGAATTTAACAAATGCCTTTTAGAAGACAAAAATAATGTTAAATTATGACATAAAATGGAACTGTCCCTCACATGGAGAAGCTTGTAGTTTGGGTTTATGACTTAAATTTCAAGTAATAGGTTAAGAAAGCAAATGGATATGTATTAAAAGAAGCAGTGTAATGTATTCCCTTAGTTCAGTTTAAAAAGTGAAATTTATGACATGATACACATAACTGTGGTTACTAATCACATATTTGCATTAAATCAGTGGCATGGTTATAAAGAAATTAATGAAAGCTGTAATATTTCTGATCATAAGACTATTCATTTATTCCCACATTTATGCATGTATCTACTTGTTTGCATGATTGCTTATTAATAGGCATATTCATCTTTTAAAAGCGTAAGAAAGAAAAGCGCATGTGGAAGTAGTTTTAGCTTCCCTCGCAATACTATGTGACAATGAAAAGAAACTATTTCATATATTGATAAGACTCTAAGTACTTTATTCTCATTGTAGTATTATATAAACAGTGATAATACAAAAACATGTTGGCTTCATTGCAAAATAAGACTAAATGGTTTTCCTTTGTAAAACAGGACAATGTATAACTCAATAACAGTGAACAGTAGTGTGCTTACTGATAGATCTTGTTGCATCTTTTATGATTGTAGAAAAAAAATGGAACAATAAATTAAACTTTTTTCCTGGACAGAGGAATATATCATGGTATATGACTAGCTCTTCTTCAACTGTGGAGCTTAGTTTTACAAAAGTAGCTAACTAATGGTAAGTACATGAAAATTAATTTCAGTAAATGGTATTGTAGTTGCACCAGCATATATCATCAAAAGGTCAAAATAAATTAGTACATATATATGTTATGATGCATCAGCAACTTGTAACATGGTTAAAGAAATTGCCTCAGTTCCACGAGGACCATGTAAAGGCCATCTCTCAAACTGATTGGGAAGAGTTTTGTTTAAAAGTGTTTTTGACAAGCTGTGACTCTGTGATTTAAAGATATATGAACATATATGTAATTGTATATATGCCTACCCAGAGTGGTCAAGTGCCAATTAGTTGACAGCAAAACCAATGGAATGCTTTAGTCAATTACTTAGTGTATTAACAAACAGCCACTGAAATATAGTGAGATAGGATAGCAGTAAGGATTACAAATGTTCTTCTTTTTCCCACTGTTTTGCATTTTCAGTCAGTATATAGAGAGGTGCAAGGGTGTGAGAGTGCATTAGGAGGTTGTCCTTTTAAAGACACTTTTTGTGTTCTTTTGATGGTGTGAGGTTTGATGATGTGGAGTCAACAGAAGTCAAAATTCCACTGATTGCATATATATATATTCTCCCTATTTTATATATGGAAGCACTCCATTACATTGAAAAAAGTACAATGCTGACAGCAGGTTGTCCAAAGCCATTTTATCTACAGGAACAGATAGTCAATGTGTACAGGAGGTCAACAAACTCAAAGAAGGGAATATTCCTTTTCCCCAAAGGTTGTGCAGTCTTGTTAATATATATGATTAGCAGAGTTTATTCATCTCCAAAAACATGTCTTTTTGATTTAGCCTGCAATAGGTTAATCCTCGGAGCATGCACATTACATGCCAATGTTCTTAATTTGGACATTGATGTAATATAGTACATTCATATAGCTATCTATCTATCTATCTATCTATCTATCTATCTATCTATCTATCTATCTATCTATCTATATTTTCTATGTGTGTGTGTGTGTGTGTGTGTGTGGTGTGTGTGTGTGTGTGTGTGTGTGTGTGTGTGTGTGTGTGTGTGTGTGTGTGTGTGTGTGTGTGTGTGTGGGTCTACTTTGTTTCATTGAATCTCATTTCACTGAATTTCATTTCACCCTGACCACTTCGCTGAAAACTCATTTCACTGAATCTCATTTCATTGAACTGCAGTTAGTATATATGGCACTGTTTAAAGTACTGTAGAGTACTGTATAGCAAGTAAAAGGTATATGCCCTTTTCCCCACTGTAGTGCAATCCTGGAGTTAGTATATATAGTTGGGGGGTGGGGCGCACAGCCCTCCCCACATTGGGGAGTGTGGGGTGCATAGCACCCCATCTAGTTTGAATACATATTCCCCCAGATTCACTATCCTTCCATGCAGGACTGCCTTAGTCCTGCATGGAAGTGGCCATTTAGGAGCAGGACAGCAGCGCGTCATGCATATTAATGAAGGCGTGCTGCCTGAGCTCCTAATCGTACACGGAGCGGTTGCCAGGTCTGGGTCATGGTGCGTAGTGAGCTCAACCAACAGTTTGGGGCCACCTTCAGGACTGTGAAGGTGCAGTGGTGACTGCCTATGAGTGGGGACCTCAGTCCCACTGTTTCCAGTAGGGGGCTCATGAGCTTCTGATTTCCCAACACCCCTCCCCATCAAGATGTTTACCCCCCACATGTGTCGTATATCCCCCATATGCATCTTGTGTGTCTTGCCTGTTAACCTACCTAACCTACCTCCCCAAATATACCTACTATCCCTCCCCAACATCCCACTCTCACCTGAAAAAAGGGGCAATCTGTTCCCCCCAAAAATCTCACCCCATATATAACTGTCCATTTTGCACATGTCCACTGAACACGTAATCTGATCTAAATAGCTTCACAACATATTATTGTTATCCTCACCCCTCTCTCAGGGGTTTGAGTGTCCAAATCTACCTCCAAATTCACTGTATATGCATAGCTGTTGCTGTAGAAGAAATGAGCAGCTATGGACCTTCCCTACACCCTTCCTACTGTCTTTCCCTTTTTGTGCCCCTTTTTCATCACTTTCCTATCAACCCTTTTTTCTTTTCTTTTAAAGAAATTAGCACGGGGGTAAGCAGGAGTAAGCACTTTTAAGCAGCAGTAAGTGGGTTTAAGCCTGCTTGCGCATGGGTAAGCAATGCCTATACATGTTAAGCAATTTAGAAGCTAATTCAGTATAAGAAACTGTAACTGGAAGTTAGCAGTGGTTACCTTCATGTAAACCTGTGCAAACCTGCTTACAACTGCTAAAAAGTACCTTAATCGCTCTGTACCCAATGGCCCTTGTTCTGCGCAGCAACAAAATAAAGAGCCTCAGCAAGTCTCAAACCCAGGACCCTGCACACCATAGCCAAAGTGACTTACCACAAAGCCACGTCAGATATACATAACCCTGATGTTTTCACAAACATATCATCCAGCACAGTCATTCAAAAGTACAGGGAATCTATTTAAACATGTAAATGTATGTGTGTGTGAGTATGTGTGTGTGTGTGTGTGTGTGTATGTGTGTGTGTGTGTGTGTGTGTGTGTGTGTGTGTGTGTGTGTGTGTGTGTGTGTGTATATATATATATATATATATATATATATATATATATATATATATATATATATATATATATATATTTATTTATATGTAAATAGATATGTGCATATCTATATATGTATATATATATATATATATATATATATATATATATATATATATATATATATATATATATATGCATATACAGACATATATCTATAGATATAAAAGAGAACATAACAAAAATCATATATGACCACATGTACCGTTAATGGGGGTGAGGGGGCTAAGCAACATATGTCTTGTACATATAGATATTTCCTCCCCCACAGCCAAATACGTCTGCCTTGCAATACAATACCAGCTGTTGCAAATCTTATACCCAGGACCTGACACAACATGGGCACAAGATGTTAACAGTTACTCCATCCCACCTGTATGATGTCAGGCTAGTATCAGTAACATATGATGCAGTACATTCTGGCTACCATAGGGAATGTGCAATGTGGAAGCAATCAACAATCCTAAGATACATATACACAGACACATATATGCAGATACATATATATGTATATATATATATATATATATATATATATATATATATTTATATATATATATATATATATATATATATATATATATATATATATATATATATATATATATATATATATATATATATATATATATATATATATATATATAAATATATATATATCTGTATACATACATATATATATATATATATATATATATATATATATATATATATATATATATATATATATATATATATATATATATGTAACCACACATACACACAGAGAGATATGTATAGGAAGATACATATGTAGAGGGTGCACACAATACGAAACAACCACTATGCCTGCAGTTGCCAACTTACCAAATGGACACGGTATGAGCCACCCATACAAATGACAATTTTTGCCTGCAACATATACCCACAGAGAGGTCAAAGGGTATAACACCACACACAGGTTTGCATACATGGGAAAGCTTTATTTGTGTACTATTACAGGTGTATATGCCATGTCATATAGCTGTTTAGACTCTGAAATACATATAAACAGACTAATGCAACTGTCAGACAGATAAATTAATATGGTATTCTGGAAAGGATTACATATGTTGCTGTTCAGGCCAAGGCCTTCAAATAGTACAACAGTAAAGAAAACTGGGCCACAGGATAACAATCAATCAACAGAAAGTAATGCAGATGTCTAGTCCAGCAACCTCTATCTACACTCTGTACACAATGCCTAGGGGGTAAATACCTCAGGTGACACAATGGGATGTATCTGTTACATAACAAGGCATAACTGAAACCATCACAATCACACTGACAAACAGAACAGTCTGTATGGCAGGAAGCAGTAAGCCTGCATTTACCCAAGGTGAATTGTATGGTACTGTACATCCAGATACCTTAAGGCAGCTTACCGCTGATACCCCACATGTTGTAACAGCCTAGGTTAGTTATGGTGCATCCCCCTCATAGAGTGACATACAGGGCCATATACCACTGTTACATACACTGGCCTCTGGACTGCATAAGGGCACACATGTATTGTGCAGATGAAGCCCACACATATATGGACCCAACCCCACAATATGTGTGGGGGCCACAACAGCAGTGGAATGATGGTAGGAATGGCAGCATGACATATTCACAGGCCACTGCATAACAACCCCTGACAGCATGTCATATGGACAAAGCCTGGTATGTAGGTGGAGGTCAAAGGCTGGAACACAGGCCCATATGTGAAATAGTGTTGTCATACACTAAGCAAGTCGCTGGTGTTACAGGATAGTCTGCAATATACCCTTAGTCAGGAATATTAAGTCAGAAACACAAATGGATGTAGCCATGTACTGATAGAACTCAACACACACACAGCCAATGATATGTATGACACAAGACCTGTGTGGTGGATAGGCAAAACATAACACGCACACTTCTGGCAATCACGTGGATAGGCACACAGTTGAGAGCTATGCAGACAGACTGCAGTCCGTGTTAAACTAGTATGTGCACGCAGACCCTGTAACACTGGTGCTATACAATGCATACAACAACAGTACTCACACTCTCTGTTTTTAGTTCTGGAACCTCATACAAATAAGTAGCTGGCGTGAGTGTGCAAGTCCTCTTGTAAAAGGTATTGCTACCTGCTGTCTGTAACACTGCTGCCCACACACAGGAAGAATGACCATCATATAGGAAGGGTAAAGGGATCACGCCCATATGATGTAGGGATTTATAGTAGTGGGTTGTCATGACAGTGGTAATTGGAAGTACTACACAGCTGTCTGCATGCAGGTAGCAAGTGGAGGACACTGACTGGTGCAGAGGCCATCACCTGATCATGTGCATCACCCACAAAAGCCATGCTGCAGTCTATTTCAGGCAGCTCACTCCATTTACTGGGGAGAGAGAGAGAGAGAGAGAGAGATGTAGAGACACAGAGAAATAAAGCGAAAGAGAAAAATAACTGTAAACATACAACAGCTCCTGAACCACAACAACAGCAGATAATACAACAAAGGAAACAGGAGAAGGAGTGAAAAAAAAACTACCTCCTACAAGGATACTATCCACAACAGTCCTCATCCCCACAACATGTATGTGAAGAATATATGCATGGAATTGACTGTAGTTCCTGGTCCATAATACTGGGGTAGATGATGTTGAATAGTATACATGTGCCAACAGGTGTTGCTGTTGTAATGATCTTCAGCTGAACAACTGCTATGGACATTAGAGCCTGTCCCTGCGGGTAGTGTGCCATAACTGTCAACTGTGTAGAGCAGCACTGACTGACAAGATGTATGCCAATATAGTGTGTGGTGTGTAATGGAAGGGATGTATATTACTGTGGCCAATAGCTGGTGGTGGAAGTAATGCCATAATGATGGACACGTGGGTTCCACAGCCCACCACTTGCAGGATACCTGTATTGTAGCATGCTGAAATGCCATAGGTGTGTAATAGGGTTACCTGCAATCTGGCCCTACATATACCCCCCTAATGTTAGACTGTGTCCATATGTGGCACCTGTCTGTCTTGTAGCAAGGCAGAACAGTGCAGCTGTGCAGGAAGGAGTTTTGAGATTGTGGACCTGATGTTCGAATGTACCCCATATATAGGTGTGTATATGTGTACATATATATATGTATATGTATATGTATATGTATATACACATATATATATATATATATATATATATATATATATATATATACACACATATATATATATATATATATATATATATATATATATATATATATATATATATATATATATATATATATATATATATATACATGTATACATGTATATCCACAGATATACAGATACCCATATGTAGACATATATATAAACACATATTACCACCACAGTGCTGCATGCTATGTGCGAGGGAACAGCCCACATAGCAATACACACAGATATATACAGCTGACAGTGTGTGAAACATGGACGGGTATATCACATCTGAACCCCTTGTTGAGACCACATTGCCCTTGTCTGCGAAGTAGGGAATAGGAATATGGAGAAGTATGGCAGGTATAGTTGTGGTGGTGATCTGGGTTGGTAGATATAGAGGACAGCCTCCAGAGGTGGTATATGACATGTGGTGGATAAACACCCTGGATGGTGTGTGTGTGTGTGTGTGTGTGTGTGTGTGTGTGTGTGTGTGTGTGTGTGTGTGTGTGTGTGTGTGTGTGGTCTGCGATGTGGAAGCCCCATGGGCTCCCAATATGGACACAATGGGAACAAGCCTCCCACCCACTGCTACTCACAACAGCAGTCCACGTCCTGAAGGTGCCTGGCCTGGAGGCTGAGCAGGCAGAGGATATGGACCATGTGAATGTGTACTGGGTGCCTCAAGGTGATGTAGCACATCCCACATGTGTCTATGGAGCCCGCTATGGAACAGACCCTGGACCTGACTTCAGGGGATAGGATCATGTCTGTGTGTGTTCCCGGGGGGGGGGGCAACATCCCCTGAGGTGGTTCCACCTGAAGTTAGTGCTGGACCAGTACATGATGGGGCCCCAGATGAGTTTGGACAGGTGAATCTGGGGGCAAATATGCCCTAAACATGTTATTGTGTCACTGTTATAGAGCATATGTAGGTAGTAATAGTCTACACAATCCTGGAACATGTCCAACAGCATGCATAGGTATCCCCAATAACACAGAATGTCAGATGTGCAACAATCACATAGCAAGCATACCACAGGCATATATGGAACCATAGTGGCCCTGACAATGGCATGCAGGTGAATAGTCTGTAATAGGCCAACAATGATAGTGTCCACACAGGGAACATGCCTACAAATACATAGCACAAAGTGTGGTACAGTACAATATCTGTCCCACTGGTTGGTAAGCTGTAGCCATACCTACTGAGTTGTGTGTACAGTTTGTTGTCTCTGATATGGTGGGGGGTGACAGCGATGTGTATTAAGAACTGTGGTAACCTTGCTGAATGAGTTGCTCAGACCATTTTCCATCTTTATGTCTTTCAGGCAAGATGTCACATGGATGTCTCCCTGCTTACTCAGCTGCTGAAAATTAAATAGTGCTAAACTATCTAATCTAGCACTACCCTGTCCTGTTTGGCCGGGCCACCCAGGAGCAGCAGGAGCGGACCGCCCTGTGGAATGACCTAGTCCACAGGGTCAATGATGTCGGATTGCACAACCGCAGTTATGACCAGGTCCCGCATCATTGTTCTGACCTGCTTTGCAATGCCTGTTGGCATGCTGCTGCAGTCTGGAGGGATCACCTTGCAACAGGGGGGCCATGCCATCCATCCCCCCTGAAACTTGTTGAGGAGCTCCTCGCCAGCCTCGTGGCACCTGCCCATCTGCACAGCCAACACCTGCCAGACACCATTGTGGAGGTGGGTGCTACCCCCACACCGGCTGAGGAGCATGCAGGTAAGGCCACAGGGCACATCAGTAGACCACTGTTGCGCATGCATCCACATCTGTACAGGTAGATCATGCATATCTAACATTTCATATATATAGTTTGTTGCTGCAAAGTAGTAATAAACAGATGTGCATATGTGATAGCATTGTGGACATGTACTGTTGATGTACTGTAATGCTGCACCTACGCTTTAGCAATGCCACAGGTGTGGCCACTGACTTTGCATCTCTCACCCTCTTATATAGGTCCCTCAGGTATACCATCAAGGCAGCAGCCTGTAGCTCATGAATATGGTTTATGTTGATGCTTGCCAACACACTGGGCATGTAATGGCTATGGTATATTAAATGCACACATCTAACACACCTACCCAGAATGCATGCTGTACATGTGCATGTATTGTTGCTGTTAAATGCACGGCATCACAGTGGTGACCATGATGGGGTATTGGGAGGGTATATCAGACACCGGCAAGATAACTAACATCCTGCCATTGTGGAATGTGTCCTCAGGAATTAACATAATGGTGGGATACATGGCCTAGAGTAGGGACATGTGTGAAACATCACCCGTATACAGTGCAACAACAGTGTATATACTACTAGTACAATGGCAACTGTTATAGATTTATACTATGGCATAATGTATTACTGTAGTCCATGATATTAGCTGGGACTAGGCCGTAGCACGTGGTGTTCAGTGTATGGGACACTGCAATCTGACACACATGTGTAGGCCTTACTTGTCAAGCATCTGCAAAAAGGCTGAAGGTGGGGAGGGGTTGTCAGCATGACACACCATTGCACTGCATCAGGGCTCCTAAGGATGCTAAGAATGGCTGTATTTGCACACAGTCAGGTTCAGGAACTGTGGCAGATGTAACCATACCCCCACAGCAATAGTGACATCAGTGTGTGAACATCAAGGGATGTGCACGTGAGTAGACCTCGCAATCATGCAGATTTGGGGGGACATGTTAGGGCAGACTAAACATTCACTGGCAAATGCAGATGGCCCATCCTAGTATACCCCTGTCAGGTGTAGTGACTGCTGTAGTACACATAACAATAGGTGCAACAAACTGTGATGATAAGAGTATGCACACATATGCACACGCGGAGTGTATGCATCACTGTCAGCATCCGCACACCTAACACATTCCGTAGACACTGCATGTGAATGTACAGGACATACGTCACATATCGGGCTCATGTACTGTTAATATATGTGGTGATCTGGTCCCATAGCAGATCAAGGAAGGGTACGTCATATCAATAAGGGTGTGTACACTCCCCATAGCCATGGTATGGTCTGACAGTTGTCAGTGTAGTAGTATTGGATTGGTCATACATGGTCCGCTGATGTTGAGATCTGTAAACCAGACATCAGGCATTCACAAATGACATCTGTCCACATATCATCCCAGGTATGGATTGCTGAAAAACACAGGGGCTGTGAGCATTAGAGCTGACATAACTGACACAGTATTACACAGTCAGCAATTGGTTGTACACCTGTGAGGTTTGGTGCAGAGTACATGGCAGGGTGCAGAACAGGTGCAAATCAATACTGTGTACATGGGTGCAGTGGTATTCAGGGGAAGGGGCATCACCTACTAACACAGCGCATGTATCACACACATGTATACTGTTGCTAGCATGGATTGGCTATAGCTGCACTGCATGCTGTTGCGTAACATATGTTATGCATGTTGACAGATGGGTAATATGAGGACTGTGTACTATCTTTGTACAACCTGACCTGAATGTGTGTGTGCGTGTGTGTGTGTGTGTGTGTGTGTGTGTGTGTGTGTGTGTGTGTGTGTGTGTGTTGGTGGGTGATTATTTTGTCTGTCGGGTCACTCTGTTGAAGTGGAGGAAGGTTGATGCATGTAGGATGCATGTGTGCATGTGTGTGTGTTTGTGAGGGTGTCCATGTATGCACATGTGTAATTGTGGCGTTGTTCATACAGCAGTACTTCCCTTTGGGATCTTGCAGTACATGGACATGGACTGACACATGACAGACCAGGAATATGTTTCATGTATGTAGTCACAGGACAGCTGATAGTATAATAAGGTCTGTAGCATGGAACATGCATTGGGAGGGAAGGTAGACACCAGGTATACCCTTAATATTGCATTCAGCAGAGAGGTGACCAACAACCCATGTATGTAGCACTACAGATGCATTGGGGAATTACTAGACAACACCAGAGAGTGTATCCATATATTACAGTTGTCACATGATAGGTTGATTGAGCAGCATATCTGGCATGTACTGAGCAATATTTACACATGACACTCCAGTGAGTGAAATTATGGAGTGAACATAGTAGCCCCTCACATATAGGGGCCATGCTCACGATGTCCAGGCATACACATGGTGAACACTGAATGACAGCAGTGAGGCCATGTAAAACCACTCAACTCAGGTCAGGAAGGTAATGGAGTAACAGGTCTTTTTCTTGTGATCACTTGTCTAGGCATTCAGAAGAATGATACGTTAATGAGCGGCATTAATGAGTGCATGATACCAATTGTGATGCAGGATGGAGAACGCATGGGAGTAAACGTGGGACTGTCTGTAAAGTAATGGAAAGGTAAGTATTAAGGTGGTGGTGGTGTGTGTGTGTGTGTGTGTGTGTGTGTGTGTGTGTGTGTGTGTGTGTGTGTGTGTGTGTGTGTGTGTGTGTACTGTTATGCAATGCTGTACAGGTCTTACAGTGCGTTTCTTGTTTCCCCCACAGGTGGAAAGGTGGGTCAGGGTCCCTCCTGCATGCAATCTGATGTTGGTGTCCATACAGACACCAAAGCTGATGATAGTACTATTGAGGCACAGGTGTGATTGTCAGGGGCCGAAACAGTGCCATCATTTGACATCCCCCTTTTAGCCACCCCAACCCCGCAGACAGTTTCACTGCCTATACATACCCCATCACCAGTGGCCATAGTGAATGGACAGCTGGCAGTTGGTGGCATTTGACAGGAGAGTGTGGTAACCATGCCTACTGTGTCTGGTCACAGCAGGCATAGCCAGATGTCCAGCAGGGCACCACATAAGCAGATGTCCCAAGGTGCTCGTGGAAGGGCCACTGGTCATCATGCCCCTGGCAGATACACCACAACTGATACCACCAGGTGCATGTTTCAGGCTGTCATGGTGGCATAGGCAAGTATGGAATGTTCCACCAGATAGGACCTGATGCTGCAGAGGGCTGCTCTCACATCTGCAAGTGACAACTTCCATGAACTGTCTGGTACCATTCCTGCTTATACCGAGCTCATGGATAGATGGTTTGGTGAGATGATGGGCCTCATCAACCGTGGTTTGCTTGAACATGTGGTGGGAGTGCAGCGATGGTCGGGTGGACATAGGCCAGCAACACCAACAGCTGGCAGTCAACATGGATGTGCTAGGACACCAAGGTGCTCCCGTAGTGGCAGTATCAGCCTCGGCACTGCAGGGGGGGGTGCTGTCCACACCACACCACAGCAGGCCATGAGCACATGATCTTGGCCAGTCCCAGGAGGGACATGGTTCCAGCAGACATCTGTCATCATCAGGGGAGAGTAGCACAATGAGGCCTGTACCTGGACGTGCCCATGGAACCCCCGGCAGGCACAGTCCATGTGTCCTTGGCTGGAGGCAGTGAACTGCATACCCTGCCAAGTATGGTCTGCAGCTGTCCATAAACACCTGTGTAGGGCAGCCACATGGCAGAACTGTGTGCATGCATGCCCTCACACTATACGAACACACCTAGGGCTACTCCATACCTACACCCACCACATCAACATGTCCAGCTCACCTCATTACACCCCTCACCCATACACATGGTGTCAAATGTGTGGCCCACCCTCGGCCTCTGGCAAACCAACAACACGCCCTGTGCATATGATGATACCTGCGCCACATCCCTGTCATCCATAACATCAATGCTGGGACAGGCTAATATAGTTATGATGTACACGGTGACTGTACTACAGTGTACCAAAGTACTGCAGTGTAACATGTGTCAGGAGTAAAGTTTAATGCATACATGTCAGGTAGTGTAGCCATCCAGCAATGATGCATTATAGCTGTTAGTAACACTGGTTGATTGTGGTCTCCATAATGTTATCCATTTGTGTTGTAGGTGTACATGTGTCAGCAGGAGGATGGTCTGCAGTCATATTCCACAAGGGTATGGCACTGTGGTGACACCATGGCTGAGACATATCTGGGGTACAGTTGAACACATGTCACAGGTCTCTATAACAGTTATTGCCTGTGCCACATGGACTGGTGACCCACTGGGACATGTATAATCTGCAACCTAATGTAAACCCATCCACATACATGCACACTCTTACTTGGCAACATTGGGACTAGACCCCTACCTAGTTTTGTAGTGTTATTGAAGTGTGTGGCTTTCATTGCACACACCACACAGCGTTTAGGGTGAGGTGTGTTCCATGTTACATGTTACATGCAGAACATCCCTAGACATGTACAGTATGCTAATGGGGGATGTAATGGTTGTATATGGACAATACATAGTGTGACGTATCATCATATACACATTAACAGACACATAACAGGCAGACACACGTCTGAGTGACCTGGGCCTATTGCTGCTAACTAACTTGACCATGTGTCCAATGTTTTACAGGTAGGCTGCACACAGCACATGCATAACTGTGCTGGATTGTGGTATCAGTTACCTGTATTGTTGATGCTGACAGTGCTCACCATAAAGTGGTACATGGGACATATACCAGGTGTACTTTGGTGTAAGGACATTGTACACAGCACCCACATCCCCCAGTGGATATTGTACTCCATGAAATCCATGATGACAGTCTGATATACTGACCATCACACATTGCCCATGACTGCAATACAACCCATTGTATATCCCAACAGTGGTTCTACAGGGATATGCATCTAATGCACATGCCACAGGCATAGTAGGGTGTTGCATTGTCATCCCTCACCTATGGGCAGCAACACCACTATCTGTACTACTGTGTGGCAATGGGTATTGTAATATGAGTATGTGGCCTCGGAATGCTGTACCCTATAGATATACGGACATGCACACATACACACACTTGCCAGAACTCAGTGGTTATCCCGTGCCTTTCTACCCATTTGTACAACACTATTGTGCTGGTACTGGAAGGCTAGTGTAGCCCTTAGGGAGAGGAGAGTAACAGGGTACATGTAATGTCCCATGCAGCAGCAGCCACAACTGACTATGGCAATGGGTGTTGTGGTGGTTGTGAAGGCCCTCATGGAATTCCCAAGTACAGGTGTACTAACACACAGACACTGCTATCCTCAGTAATGCACACGTTCACATGTGTCAGTAATGGGGTGGATCACTGCAGGTGGTCATAGCTGTGTACCTAGCTATTGTCCATGGAGAGATGGGTTGTGTAGGGGATCTATGTACAGTGGTATCCTGCCACCTGCCATGTGGCAGCAGGCAATCTATTGACAGACACCACTGCGGTGACCCTCAGGGTGAGAGTGACATGCATCAGCCAATCCTCTGGGTGCCTCCTGCACATGGCCACTGAGGTGATCAAGTTAACATGTATGCAACATGTATTACAACATATGGTTAGTGTCTGTGATGGAGACCTGTACCCAAGCATGTTCTGTTGACTGTGGTAGTGTAGTGGAGGTACCTGTGGCATGGGGTGCATACAGAGTGTTGTCTCCTATATGTGCCAGTTCTTACACAGCTGGGCAGACATGTCAGTGTCAATCAAGCATAGGTTCCCTGTACATATCCCAGCTGAATTCCTGCCATCTGCACATCTTTACAGGGACTGACAATCATCAGCTTGGCAAGTAGCTATGCAGTAGGATGAATGCGTTGACAGATAGACGTTTGACAACAATATGTCTGCCATAACTACATGTTGGAAGCCCTCACTAACATGTGCTATACAGATGGTAGTCTACAGTTACATTCCACATGTTGGATCATTATCAAGTAGGGGATATATACTGTGACACAGCTCACACACCAGGGACACAACATAGAGGCCTCAGAGTCCAGCTATGCCTGCAGGTGTGCCTGTTGTCATTACTACATTTAGCCCTCTACTCTTGCCTGGGAAAGCACTGTCAACAGTAGTACCATCATGATACACTATATGCCAGTGTGATAGCACATAACCTGGGCTACTACCCCTGTATGTAACACATTCACATGGATAACAGTGCTGTATAGGCCTCATATACTTGTGTGTCCCAGACATGACACTCACACCCCTTGCTACTGTAATGACAGCACATAGGCGCATGTATTGTACATGGCATTACATACACTTATTACAGATGTCATTGTCCTGCTATGTTATTGGACTGGGTGGTAAGAACTGGTTATCAGGGCTAAGCCATGCTTAGCAGGTATCAACATTGCTCCAATATAACAGCTAAGCTGATTTACACACTGGTAAGGGAAGCCTACATTGTATAAGTGCCCGTATGTTTACCAGTAGCTTAGCACCGCTTAGATTTGCGCAAACCCGCATAAACCCACTTAAAGCTGCTCAAAACTGCCTTAACCACTCTGTATCTGACAGCCCTTGTTCTGCCCAGCAACAAAATGAACAGCTCTTGAGCCCAGGACCCTGTACACTATAGTCACAACACTTAACCACTACGCCATGACCACAGGGAAGAGAGCTGTTGTTTTTCCAATATATCTGTCAATACACATATTGATTTGTATTGCACAATTGCCTTTACTTCCACAATTGTGTAGCACTTGTTATTAATATGACTGTTGCATCACATATGTTGTTTTATCATAATGTACACATATCAGATACATACAATGAGATACATCTGGGACAATATACACAACCATGATGTTTACACATGATAGGAATATGCATATATGCATATACATATGTTGATTTATGTCTACATGTACATACACATGTATATTCATACATATGTCTGTATACACATCTGTATAGTGCATCATATATATTGCCATGTGTAGATCTCTTTGTGTATATATATATATATATATATATATATATATATATATATATATATATATAGAGTTATGTATGTATGCACATCCTATGTGTACAGATATGCCTATATATGTAGATATATATGTATATATCTATAACTAATTGTGCATACATATCTATTCTGATATACCTGTTACTGTCAATATATCTGTAGATATCCATAAGTATATGTGCATATGTATCTATATCTGTATATGTGTAGACATATATTGCTGTGTATATGTATATATTATGTTTTATGTAAACTTATGTTTTAGGTAAACTTGCTTTGAAATCGACAGAACATTTGTATGAATCTAAATTTTTGAGTTCCTTTAATGTATGCTGATTTTTGATTAGTAGTTGATCTAAATGTATATTTTTATGTGTAATGTCTTTATTAACAATATGTCTATCTGTCTTGCTTATGTTATGTGTGGAGCTTTTCTCCCCGGGCCTCTACTGAAAATGGACATATATCCAGCTAGACTAGCCCGGTCAACAAATGTAAAATAAAAAATAAAAAATAAAATATTTGAGTGTTTTTATATATATATATATATATATATATATATATATATATATCCATCTATGTACGTTGATATGTATATGTGTGTATATATATATATATATATATATATATATATATATATATATATATATGTATATATATATATATATATATATATATATATATATATATATATATATACACACACACATATATGTTCACCATATGTTCAGAACATGGAGTGGAGTCCTACCTCAGCCCCAATAGTCCCAAACTCTTAGTGCAAGGGGATGTCAGGTATGTATTGCAGGTATATATGGAGACTGTTGCTACTGTAATAGGGGTTGTCTTAACAGACATGTGTGTGGGAGGTCACATCTGCTCTTAACATGTGCGCCACTGGCGACTGGCAGACATCCTAAGGACATTAAAGTACAGTACCACTGGTAGCACAGCAATGATCCTGTGGACTACAGCAGAGATATGATCAATATATGTGGACAGTCTGGCACTCTGTGGTCAGTTCAGAGGTGTACATATATCCCGTTCATGCAAGACATGTGGACCATACTTCTCAATGTGGATGTTAATAGCCATGTACATGGGTATATCACGTAAATACTGGACTACATATGCCCACACAGTTTATGCATGCACACACACCAATCTTTCCTGACACATAATACCTGGTGGTGCAGGGGTCACATGGCCACATACTACGCAGTAGTTAATGACATACATCTTTACAGAATCCCACTGCTTTGTAAGAAATACACATCAGTTATGGTGGCCTGGCAGCTGTATGTCTTGCAAATAACTGGACATAGCACACTGGGTAATTACACTAGGCTGCTAGGCATGTCACAAAGCACTGTGAAAACTACAGGCAGACTGCCAGAATACTGGACTACATTTTGTTTGTGGGACTACACATGTACCTGCGATTATAGTGGGCTCTACATGCATGTCACAGCACAGAGTAACAGACACCTGTGTGAAAGTGCATACCCACAACCAATGTAAACACAGCCACAGCCACATATGGTACACTTACTTAATATGACATTATATGGACTGTCTGATCGACACCATCCTCATATGTGCCACTTACACACTGCCCCTACATATACTGGGTCATGGCAATGTGTGGTCTGATGGCCGTCTGTGATATGGGACACGTGTGTGTCTGGCCCTACCAACATGTGAGCTAATAGGGTACAATTCCCTGGAGCAGCATGTCACATCAGATAGAACAGGACTGACAACAATGGCATCTACCACAGTCTGTCCACAACCCAAGTACGTATGTGCAATACACATACTGACAATCACCCTAGGTACACAGACCCCAGTACTGCACACATAACCACAGAATGACCAGGCTATGTCCTCAGAAACAACCCCTACTATACATAACATGTCTAGCAGTCTGATATCTGACTAGCTTGTTATCAGGTATGATGACAATAAATAATGGTGTACAGGACATATGCACCTCTTACTGCAAGACATGTCAGTAACTCACATGGCTGTCACCATGTACTGACTGCAGTCCTCACATTATGCTTCTGCAGTTCTCAGGCAGGTGTTCTGTGAGTAGCACAAGAACAAAAGGCTCCACGCACTGCCCAGTCTGCTGATGACCCTACAGATGTGAGTTTCCTCAAAAACATAGCGCTGTCATGACAGGTATTAAAACATGTAGACCAGCCATATTCACACACACCCTGTTAAACTAACATTATTCCAAATGCAGAATAGCAACACTTACATTCTGAAGTCATGTCAGGCACATCCCCCACCTGTGTGTTGACCTGTTTCCATAGTGTATGTTGTTAGAGGTAAATCCCAAATCCATCTGTGATGCTGTTTGCCAAACACCACGTCCTGCTCACAGTGAATGAAAAGGCCCAATGCCAACATGATGTTACTAGATATTGGAGTGTGTTTCCATGCAATTGTCTATGGGAATGTTACCACAGCTGTTCCACATGCAATCAGCTAGAGGAGGGCTGCAATTCATGCAGAGGCCATCAGCTGATCATGAGCACCACTTACAAAACACAAGCTGCTGCCTAAGCAAAGCAGGTGTAGTTCTCCACATCCACCAGAGAGGGAGTGTGAGAGAGTCAGACAGAGACAAAATAAGTCAGGGAGGGGGTGGGAGAGTAAAGCCTAAGCATGCTTGTGTCACACACCTACCAGTACAGAGTTTTAACCCACTGACTGACTATGTATTGCTATCACATGTCTATGCAGTTATTGCATGCACCACATAGCTTACATATTGAGGAGCTGTCCAAACATATATGTGATGGTGAGTGACATCTGTAGCAGTGATATGGTAGTGATACAGTAGGTGTAGTACATGTGCCTGTCCACATGAACAGGTGAAAGCATCAACACAGCCACACTCTCTCAGGGACTCACACAGATTGACACACTTGGCAGGGTCAGGAATACACTTCCTAACTAGTTAGCTTGCCACAATACAGTAATGTGCAGGTATCACATGCACCACAGGGGCTATCTGGAGGTTATATGGGCAAAGGGTATGTGAAGGTGTCTGACATCAGACAGCATGCTTCCGTATGCCAATGGTAGTTGTAGTCAGTGTCAATGTGGTCGAAATCATCATACACCAGACACACACAGACACAGGGTGCCAGTACTGACATACATGTGTGCATTGCTTCACATGTGTGTAGTGGTTGATGTGCCAGAAGGCTATACAAGGCTAGATGAAGGGTATCCCTTGGCAGCAGGCCACGTGGCAATGGTCTGCAGTGTGGCTCAGGGGTGTAGTGTCTGGATTGGCCCACACAGGTGGATATTGTAGTCACAATCCAGTCATCTGGGTAACTATTGTGTGTGGCCATTGCTGTGCAATGCTTGCCATATGTGTTCTTTAGTCCATGACATGGATGCTGTCTGGGATGTGCACACATCCCACATGCATGTACAGTGACATGTGGAACTGTACCTGGGGTGTGTGGCCCATGTTGTGTACACATATTGTTATCATCAGATGTGCCAGTCCTGGCCTCATGTGGCAGGAACTGGTAATGGGCAACAGGTTGACCCTGCACCTACATTGATAGTATGATACAGGTATTCCCTGGTGTCAGTTTAATCTGTCCCTAGAGGGCATATGTTTAAGGCATGGTATGTCCTTTGTGGGTCACATTTGATGGCACCACAGTTGTTGCAGGCATACAGTGGGGAACATAGTGAATGTACTCTGTCTGCCTGCACGTGCCTATTGTACTGATGGACAGGGTGCCATGCCGTCCATGGTCCACTGCAATTACACCATGGTTACCATCTGTGGCAGTATGCAGGGTACTACCAACATATGTGACATATAATAGGACCACCATATAAGAAATTTGCAAAACCCACTCCGCAATGAGTCCAGTTGTTACACACTTACAGCCACCTTCACACTGGATATGAATGACAAGCACAGACACACACACACACACACAAACACACACACACACACACACACACACACACACACACACACACACACACACACACACACACACACACACACACACACACACACACAAACACACTTGCCATGTCTGGGATTAGAACTCCTACCTAACTAATTTATTACACTACAGCATTACACAGTTACAGGACACGCCACTGAGATTACTGGAATACTCCTTCCCCAAAGGTGTATTTCACTGGGAATGACATCAGCAGGCTTGCCAAAGAAGGTCAATGGAGGTTGTCGTGACTGTGAATGGTCTCAAAAGCATTGCACCCTACACAGACAAAGAAACACACATATAAGACACACTACAGAGATTACTGGACTACTTCTTTGCCAAAGTGGGGTATTTGAATTGCAGTGAGTGTGACTATCCCAAAAAGCATTGCTCTCTACACTGACAAAGGCACACACACACACACACACACACACATACACACACACAAACATCCACACTTACCATATGTGGGAATATAACTCCTACCGTAGTACTATATCACACTTCAGCATTATGCTGTTATAGGACACACCACAGAGATTACTGAGGTATGCCTTCCTCAAAGGTGTATTTCACTGGGAATGACATCAGCAAGCTTGCCAAAGTAGGGCAATGGAGGTTGTAGTGACTGTAAATGGCCTGAAAAGCATTGCACCCTACACAGACAAAGAAACACACACACAAAAATCCACACTTGCCATGTCTGTTAATAGAACCCCTACCAAAGTATTATATCACACTACAACATTATGCTGTTATAGTACACACCATGGAGATTACTGGGCTACTCCTTTGCCAATGTAGGGCATTTGAATTGTAGTGAGTGTGACTAGCCTAAAAAACATTGCTCCCTACACAGACAGAGAGACACACACACACACACACAAGCACACAGTTGCCATGTCTGGGATTAGAACTCCTACCTAACTAGTTTATTATACTACAGCATTATATAGTTATTGGACGTGCCATGGAGATTACGGGGCTACTCTTTTCCCAAAGGTGTATTTCAAAGTGAATGACATCAGCAACCTTGTCAAAGTAGGGCATTTGAATTGTAGTGGGTGTGACTAGCCTAAAAAGCATTGCTCCCTACACAGACAGGGATGCAAACACACACACAGTTGCCCTGTCTGGGATTAGAACTACTACCTAACTAGTTAATCACACTACAGCATTATGCAGTTGTAGGATGTACCATGGAGATTACTGGGATACTCTTTTCCCAAAGGTGTATTTCAAAGTGAATGACATCATTAGCCATGCCAAAGTAGGGCATTTGAATTGTAGTGAGTGTGACTAGCCTAAAAAACATTGCTCCCTACACAGAAACACACACACTCACATAGTTGCCATGTCTGGGATTAGAACTCCTACCTAACTAGTTTATCACACTACAGCATTATGCAGTTATAGGATGTGCCACAGAGTTAACTGAGCTTCTCCTTTCCCAAAGGTGTATTCCAAAGTGAATGACATCAGCAGGCTTGTCATAGTAGGGCTATAGGGAGGGCAGTGTGTGTGCATGTGCCAGCATAACCCATTCATCTAGAGGTAGACACACCACGCTCAGGCACACGCAGGCTTATATTCCACAGGTACATGTATACAACTGCTAAATGTTTACTGCCTTGTACAGTCATTTTGAGAGAAAAATAGCTAAAGACTCAAAAGACAATCATAAGGCCTTCTTTAGCTATGTTAGAAACCTGGGAGGAAACTCCCAGATATGCTCAGAACTAGTTCAAAATGATGTGAAGATTACTGATCCTACAGACATTGCCAACATACTGGCTGACAGGTTCAGTGCAAACTTCTCCCCCCCCTCCCCCCCAAAAGGAGATATATCTATACCAAGCGATTGCAGCCCCCCAAACATCTCCAACGCCCAAGTGAGAAGTGCTCTCTCCAAAGCAAAAAACACAGCATCCATGGGACCTGATGGTGTCCCCGGCTGTGTGCTCCACGAACTCAACGAGGAATTAAACCCACAGCTAGGACAGCTGTTTAATCATAGTCTTACCTCTGGATACGCACTCCAGGAGTGGCACTGCAACTGTGGTCCCACTTCACAAAGGCGCTGCCTCCACCGACCCTGGAAATTACCGCTGCATTAGCTTGACAAGCCTTATCTGCAAAGCCATGGAGAGGATCATAATGGACCTCATAAATAAAGACATAGGGAATTTGCAGACTTTGGATCCATCCCAGTTTGGCTTTGTCAAAGGCAGATCATGCCTTCTAAACTTGGTTGACTTTTTCGAAACAGTCACCAAAGCCATTGATGAGGAAAGGCAGTCCATACAGCCTACCTCGATCTGGCGAAGGCCTTCGATACAATACCCCACTCTGTATCATTGAAAAACTCATCAGCTTAAATGTTAACCCATACATCACAAGATGGGTTGCAAACTGGCTGAGTGACAGAACCCACAGGGTCAGAGTTGCTGGCGCCATGTCAGACTCAAAGCCTGTCACAAGTGGTGTACCACAGGGCTCAGTCCTGGCCCACTCTTGTTTGGCATCTACTTTTCCGGTACAAGCAAACACAGGAGGGTTATGGCTGACAAAGTTTGCAGATGACTGCAAACTGGGCCATAGTAGAAAACACATCTGACACAGATATCCTTCAGAAGGGTCTCACAGAAACGGATAACTGGTGCCAGAGCCATGGCCTAAAGTTAAATGCCAAAATGCATAGTCATACCTTCGGGAAAAACAAGGTTACCCCTAGCTACCAAATAGGTGGCAATCCACTGAGCACAGAAGAAGTTATCAGGGACCTGGGGACCCAGGTTGATAGTAGTCTGTCATTCGACACCCATGTAGCTAAAGTAGTTAGGAAGACCTTCTACATTGCCCACCTTATCATGAAGGGATTCTCATCTAGATCAAGGGAGGTCATAGTCTCCCTATACTCATCACTCATCAGACCAATGATTGAGTACAATGCCCCATTCGGAATGTATCTGACCCGACACTTGCAGCAGCTGGAGAGGCCACAAAAGTTCCTCACCAAAAGGATAAAGGGTCTCAAACATCTGTCCTATGCTGCCCGACTGAAAGAACTCCAGCTCTATTCAGTCACACGCTTGCTCAGAGGTGACCTTTGCCTAACATACAAGGCCATGTCAAACCCAGATTTGATGAATATGCTTCACCTCAAAAATCTAGATCCGTCAGAGCCACAAGGGGGACACTTAAACCTCGACACGGCTATTAATAGGACGTGCTGGAGGGATAGATTCATCACCCAAAGACTCCCTATGCTGTGGAATAAAATCCCGGTATATGTGAGGCAGAGCACCTCGCTGGCCTTGTTCAAGAGAAATCTTGACCAATGGATGGGAAATTGCAGATATACCCCAGGGATTACCTCAGTGTCACTGCTCGACAGAGGCACAGCAAAATAATGGGTATAGTTCCCCATACTAAAGGGGTGGCGTAAGCCACAAAACTATGGGCTAGGCTTGTAAATGCCCTCGGGCAGATAGCGTAGTATGAACCTATGAACCTATGAACCTATGAACCTATGTTGCACAGCTAGCACTTGCACCACAGAGTCTGTAATACTGAGGGATACCAGTGGTTAATTTCTACAGTGAGTGACATTTACAGATCATGTGGTTATAGCCATTTGACTGTGTGCTGGGTGGGACAGGCCTCATGATGGAAGGCTCTTTGTCACTGTCACTCTCTTCCACACATCCATGTATGTGTACTTTTGGAATATTATAGTGTGTTGTCCTTGGATATATGTGTGTATTCCTATCCAATGTGTGTGCAAAGCATGACTGGTGCATACTGAGGAGTGTATGCACTAACATCTGCAACTGTCAGATATGTATGGTCGACTGTTGTTGGCAGACATGGGATTCATTTCTTTAAGTGTGTGAGCATGCCCAGTATGCCCTTCTGTATTGAATGTGTGGATCCATTCCAGGTAGTTTGTACTCCATCGAAGACCTTTGTGTTTTATACCTACAGGTGGCAAACTGTTTCGGCAGGATATCTATAGATCAGTTGGCAATATGGGGTCAAACTGTGCAAGGGATAGTGTGTACTGTAGGTGATTGTGCCTGTGCTGCTTCTGCTACATAGTACTGGTGTTAGCAGAGATATGTAGACATGTGCACTGTTATACCCTGTGATGTTTTATGTCCTCAAGTACTGTCAGATGGACATTTTTGCTCACAGTGATGTCCTGGGGAACACAGAGTGAAAGCAGCTGTGTCCAGTATTGTAGTCAAATGCCTACATATTCATGGAAAGTTATGCCATTCTGGAGGAGGAGCTGCAGAAATTTGCTGCTGGGTCTATGTATCCAGTTCAGCACCTTGGTACAGTACTGGCAGAGGATCCCATACTTGTACATCGATAAACATGACAGTATGGCCTTATCTTGCTGTGGCAATACCTCACAGCTGTTCAGATTAACACAGGTTACCCAGAGGCAGGGGTCATAAGTCAGGACATTACCCCTATTGTGGTGTATGGGCAGGTTTGTAGCCACCCATTTTTGTGTTTGCAGCCAGGGATAGTATGTGCACACAGCTGTGTGTCGGACCTTGCACATTCCATGCTGCCCATGCTCCCACCCCCCCCCTCTATTATTCTATCCTCTTCCATACATTATGCATACATTCTCTGATAATTTTTTGGTGTTGGTCCACAGTATGTAGGACGTGGTGGACATGTTACTGTGGTTTGCCCATATGGCCTTGCATATGGCTTTTGTGGAGTGCGTTATGTTGTTATTTGGGTGTCCATTACATAACATACATTGGCAATACGGGTGAGATGCAGGCATTTGTCAGAGGCCTGTAGGCCATTTGGTGGCAATGCAGGCCAGCTGTAGTGGGCCATTGAATTCTGTCAGTCCTACTATCCCAGACTGCCATACAGTATATTCCCCTGGGTTGACAGAGTAGGTGTGCTAGGTGTTTATGCCAATACAGTATTGATCAGGTGGTGTGGATGCTGGCAGGGTGCTACTTACAGCTAGGGATGCACCTGCATGGGACACCTGCACTGCATGCTGCATTCTCTCACTATTGCCATACACAGGTGGGGGTCATATTGTACCCATTCCCAACAGCAGGGATATGACCAGAGATGTATCTGTGGGTGGTGTTTGGGTGTTCTGGGTGCATGTGTTCTATAGACACTACTTGTATCTGACTCACAGATATGCATGGGGCATTCCAGTTAGTCTGGCTTGTGCAGGGACATCAGCCTTTTTCCAATACATCAGTCCTATCATCTTTGTGATCTGCAAGTGTTCGGCCAGACGACATTGGTATTTCCTACTACAAGCCACGATAATGTGATGCATACCTGTATGTACAATTCCAAGGGTTCGTCCATTTCATGGTTACACATTAAATATTGTATGTCTGGAGTACTTTTCCCTGTGTACTACTTGCATATCTAGGCCAACAGTCATGCCATGTCCATCTTTCAGATGGTGACACATATTACCACCATACATTTACAATGGCTTACTGCTAGCATGTGTTATACTGGGGAGAATTGTCTTTAGCACTGCAGTTGTGAGGACTTGGCCCTGTCAGTGAGCAATGGCCACCAGTTCAAACCTCAACATGCATACATAATGACCACTCTCACACAATATGAAACACACACCAACCTAACACACACATACCTGCATATTGTACAAATGCTATGATCTATCCTGCTACCTTGGCCACCTTAGTTCATCTGTGCTCCACTGGTATTATACCTACACATACATGTTCCTACATGTCTACATCAGATCGGAGGGGGGCACACCTGACTGTTACTACATTTCAACATAGGATTGTGGGGGCACACCTGACTGTTACAACGTGTGTGCATGAGATTGAGGTGGAGGCACAACAGACTGTTACTACATTTCTAAATAGGATTGGGGGCACATTTGACTGTTAGTACATTTCTGCTTAGGATTGGGGGGGCACACCTGACTGTTTCTACATTTCTACACAGTATTGGGGGGCACACCTGACTGTTTCTACATTTCTATATAGGATTGGGGGGGGCACACCTGACACTTATACACATTTGCTATGACTGTACTGGTATATCAGGTACTCCATTTCATTCTGTATTCTAACCTATCATGCTGACAAGAGGCATATCAGTGTACTACAGCTCTTAGGTTTGATTGACCTACATATCAGTTTCTGACTTCCTACCCTTCATAACTAACATCCCACTGCCTGACCTGCTATAGTCTGTCTGTGTAGGCCTTGGGGGGGGGGTTACCCATAGCCATCATTCAGAGGCCTTAGCACAGCCTTTGTTTGTATTTGTCTACACCTGTCCTGCTGGCTGAGACTGTTTTTGGGTATGTGAATCTCAGAGACTGGCATGTTTATTTATTTTATTTATTTGCAGTTGGTTTACCAGGATAGTCCATTGGGCCATTTGAACCCATTTTCAATGGAGTCCTGGGGAGAAAAGCTCCAATAGCACTCTAGGTTACAATAGTTTAAAGATTATATTTATACAAATGTTGCAGTTTTGAACAAGACCTTTACAATTAATACAGCAAACATTGCAAGTAATACACACTAGTGATGAGGTTGGAGTTAAAACTGACTGGCAATGGAACATTGCATTGCATGTGTGAGTCATATGGATACACATATGGCCCAGCACATTTCCTGCAGTGGGTTTTGTCACCATGTGTAGTACTGGCTACTATGATGACACCAGTATTTGTTACAGATCTCATGGTGCCGTTATCTATGTGCTGACATCCCATTCAGCCACCCAATTCCCTTGAATGCTCACATCCATACCATAGATACAAGTAACAACACATACTACTCCATTCGGCAATTGGTAAAGAAAGTGGTCTACCTTGTGGATGTGCCAGTATTGAGGATGGTGCTGGAGGGCTGCCTATAACAGATACACATAGTACACTCCCTATACATGGTTGAACACAGGTAGTGTCATGTTTGGCATCCCATTTACTGTATGTGTGAGTCAGAGAGTGGTGTCATTTCCTGGGTACCTCCTGTGTATGTAATATGCGTTGCCTCTTTGCCAAGGCCAGGGCATACTGGGTATGCCTCCTTCTGCCTACTGGGGCAGGCTCAGGTTATTCCTCCTCCGAGTCACTCTGTGCCTGTGCAGGCCTTGGCAATGGTGGGGTGCTGTGTGGCCCTTCCCCATGCTGTTCCTGCTGCAGTTGTTTCCGCAGGATCATATGGTGTAGCATGGCACACACAATGACAATTTGAGTACATGTAGCTGGGGAGTACTGCAAGGCTCCACTGGATGTGTCCAGGCACCAGAACCGTGACTTGAGCATCC